>NC_030995.1:1748792-1765320 GCF_000149955.1 Fusarium oxysporum f. sp. lycopersici 4287 | reverse complement strand
ATTCACCTTTCTTGCCACACAGCTTCATTCGTCGTTCGAGACCAAATCCTTCAGTGTGTTGGACCGTCAGCCTGGTTGTCAGCACCCTAGTGCGTTTCAACTGAGTTGCCAGTTTATTGATCGAATGATATCAATGCTTGGTGCTTGAGCCAAGTCACAATCATTCAATCATATAATTGAACGTGTACCCTCGATACCTTTATCGTCGAAGCATTTCTTTTGCGAAAAACTACAGCTCTTGCTGTTAAACATAAAACAACACACTTCTTTCACAATGACTGGACAATCTACAAGACGATGGCTCCAGCTGTCTTTCCTTCTCATGGCTGGTTCTGCCTCAGCAGGATCCCTCAAGCTGTCTGACTTTGAGTCTATCAGTGACAAGTCATTCCCAGAGACCTGTGTTCAAGCCTACGATACACCACTCTCCCAATGCACCCCCAAGGACTTCACTGATGGCAAGGCATGCAGTGCTGCTTGCAAGGATTCAGTTCAACAAGCCCAGGGCTTCATCCAAGCATCATGTGGTGATGTCTCAGCCAGCTCAGAATCACTTCTAAGCCGCGGTCAGAAGGGCAATCTTGTCGCTGTTCTCTGTCGAGATGCTGATGAGCCTCAATCGGAACCCGAGTCTGCACCTCAGACTCAGCCTCAGACTCAACCCAAACAGGAGCCTGAGCCTGAGAAGACTCAGCCCCTAGCCACAACAACGACCTCTGCTTCTTCTACCAAGGTCTTGAAGAATGTCTTGATTGAGACTGGCCACACCTCTTTGGATGAGAAGTCAAACGGTAGTCTAGATGGACCCCCTCTGTCTTCCGTGGACGAGGACCTTGCCACCAAGAGCACTGTTCTTGCAATCGACACAGATCAGCCCACTGGCTCTCTTCCCATGCCTGCTCCCCCTAGCATGATGACCTCTGTGACAAGGCCGAGCGCTGCTAGCCACACCGCAGCGTCAGCCAGCGAGGAGCCAACTCCTACGCCCACAACAGCTGGTGGCTCTGTTCATGCTCCCAGCTTTGGGTTCATGTGTGCTTCTTTTGCCATGTCTGCTATCATGTATATGGTCGTCAACTAGAGAGAGTTAGCTGGCAATTCATTTTCAATGTTGAGGGGTGTAGGACCACTGTACTTGTTTGACCGAGGGAGTTAGTAAATTTCTGTAACAACTTGAGATACAACTCAACGGAAGTGAGAGAAGCTCACGTCGTTATGCATTTAGATAGCCGGAAAATAACAGAATACCCTTCAAGATCGAATTCGTCAAGACTGGCCTGGGATACATGTGATTTGAGAAAAGTGGTATATGATGCCCAGTGGTTTGCCTTGAAGTTTATCGCATGGTTATTCATTGTGATCGAGTAACACATTCGCGTGGCGCCCAGTGAATTCTTTGTGTTCACAAAACTCTGTAGCACGAAATATGCGTTACTCCATCACGATCAAAATGAAGCTATCGTCACATCATGTTCTTGTGCATTTGCACCACCTGGTACGTTTTTGCCTCTTGGCGACTTCACATGAGAGCTTGGCCCTTGGCGCCGAGTGACTGGCGAGCCTCGGGTGCATCTCCGGGTCTCTTGGCTGCACCAAAATCCAGGGTCCATTAGATCTCCAAGAGATATCCAAGACTTGCAAAATGCAACGTCAATTGACGTTTCTTCAAGTTTGGTGCTCTCTTCGCAACGTGCAAGATGTTGTGTGTGTGAGACATGATGCCCTCATAAGTCGCACAGGAGGTTCGCAGATCCCTTTTTAGAATGAGCGGTGTATTAACCTTGCGGTTATTGCTGTGGAGTTAAGAAACCCAGATTCAAGGTGAAAAGAGTCTGAAGCTTTGCTGGAAACAGGGTAGCGTGTTTTCTATCATTCTCACTGACGTCAACAAACCAAGGCGATTGTCAATGGGTTCAATTTGATCTTGCGGATTTACAGTGACATTGGATGGAGTCTTGCCTGAATGATTCTGCCTTTAGACTTTCAAGGGCTTGGGCCAAATGCTCCTGATCTAGACCCCCGAGAACCCTAACTAGACCGTTTTCAACGCCGCGTTTATCAACCATTGGCAGCTCAGGCGTTTCATGACAAATAATAAGCATAAAATCGATCTCGCAGCTCGATAGGGAAATAAGGTTGTCTAAGGTTATGGCCGCCGGAGCGGTAAAAAATAACCTTGATTTGACAGACCCTCAAACCATGTGCGAAAAACAACAGAGCCTGGGAGCTGGGGTTCACGCGAAATTTTAGTGGAACAGATGCACAAATCAAGAGAGGAGACAAGAGCCAGGACGTTTCTCTTTCGGCCGCCTTTTGCAGCGAGAGAAGCGCCTTGAATGGGCACGTTCTCGCGGGGTGACGATGCAGCTCGACATGAACGTTCATTATTGACGATGATCATGCTGCGGATCAGTCTATCACTCAAGACGATGAACAAATGACTCGAGATAATAAAACCGAGGTTAGCGCTGCAAAGTCGTCATTGAGGGAATGCTATAGTGCCAAGAAATACAGGTATTGGCTGGAGGGTCTTCAGGTGGTCATATCCATTGCCCGCAAACTTGTTCCTTGTGCTCATTTTTCTCCGGAGGGAAAATGTCAATTCGTGTTGGAGACCGAAGGACAGGGTTCTATCTCTTGTACGGAACTGCCGGGTTACAGTATGCGAACGCTGCTTTTATCGTTTCTGCCAGGCAGCTGAAAGCTATTCAAGCAATCAACGGCTAGCGGCATATCTCGTTAGTTATTTCCATATCATATATAAGACAGCCTGATTGCTTTTGTGAGACTATTGATTAGACGTCGCTAGGCTTTGGATGCCATTCTCATTGAATTTTGATATAAGACAAGTGCGTATATATGTGGGTGAGCATATGGGATAGCGTATTAGGGAAAGATGTTGAGGCGAGAAGTGGAACCAGACCGTTGTTATTGAAAATAAAGTCATGGCGTTTGACAAGGGAGATGCATGGAGGACAGGACGAGCTGACGAGTAAGACAAGGCTTATTGAGATGTGATCTGGGCCATTATCGTGAGACTGTATTTGAGTCTTGATTTGAAGGGCCAAAACTGGATTGAGCTTATATAAGTATATCCTAGAGTTTGTCTTACAATATCAGGTTTGAAAAATTGAATAGAACAACACAATAGACCTCCCGTGTCTTGGTATATTGCCGTCTTGTCCGGCTTGGTTGTCGTGAAGATTCTGGATAAAAGTAGCGGCGCATCAAATGGCCCCGCGGAGCCCCCACTGAGAGGCTCTTGGCGGTACTTGATCCGACTGGGGCCCCCTGTTCCTTGACCATGACCTTGTGGTTCACTGGTTGTGTGTTGCGTCGTGAGATGGATGGATGGCTGTCGATGGTGACGATCCCCTTGCTCGTCAATGAACCTCGATTTTTGCGCTAGAAGACGCCCCCTCCGGAGACACAAATCTCCAGCCGATGAGGTTAAAAAAAACACTTTAGTGAAAGCCGTTGGAGATTTTGAACTTCTATCGTCATCCTTCGTGGCTGTATTCTGTTGAGAACAGGTACCTTATCTACTCTCCAGATTCACATCGATAAGTCTCACCCCGCCAAGGCCTTTGTGGCGCCGAGTGGCGTACCATCCCGGCTTTACAGGCATTGTTGCCCTGTGACGACACTGTTCAAGGCCTGTGCCATTTTTGAGCCCGGCGCCGATTGACGGGGATCAAACGGTTCGCTCTTTGCGTGTTGATCTCGGCCGTTGAGAAATTCTTTTTCTTCCTTCCCTACAACAACAATTGACTTTAGACCAACTGTTCCTGTTGACGGTCTTTCCCTCTCGTCTCTCTTTTACCACCTTACTCCACCTCGTGGACGTTGCGCTTCTCTCGCATACGAGTTGCCAACAACAATTGATCGCGGCGTCGCCGCCCGATTTGCTCCCTCTCGCGATAACGTTGCTTTGATCGCTTCCGAGATCGCGACACTATCAGTATCGAGTGCCATCAAGGCCAATCGAACGACCGAACCTCTTGTATTCTTATTCCTATAACTCAACATGGCGTGGAGTCATCTCGACATCACCAAGCCGCACTTGGTGTACATTATCCTCGGCGGCTTCACTTCCCTTTTCATGCTCTGCTCGTCCTTTATCAAGGAGCGCATGTACATTGGTGAAGCCACAGTCGCTACCCTCTGTGGCGTAATATTCGGTCCTCATGCAGCCAATTTGATCAATCCCCAGGAATGGGGTTCGACCGATATCGTTACCGTCGAGTTCTCCCGAATTGTTCTTGTTGTTCAATGTTTCGCCGTCGGGGTCGAATTGCCCAAGTTCTACATGGAGCGCCATTGGAAGTCTGTTGTCTTTCTTTTGGTCCCAGTAATGACGTTCGGCTGGCTCATTGTCAGTTTGTTCATCTTCTGGATGATCCCTGCATTGGATTGGCTCGATAGTCTTGTTGTGGCTGCGTGTGTCACTGCTACTGATCCTGTCCTGGCATCATCTGTGGTAGGAAAGGGCAAGTTTGCAAAGCGAGTCCCTAAGCATCTTCGAGATTTGCTGTCCGCCGAGTCTGGGTGCAACGACGGAATGGCATTCCCCTTCATTTATCTATCTCTGTACCTTATCCAGTACAAGCGAGATGCACAGGATGTGAGCTTCCATTTCGTTGTGTATGTTCTTCTCTACGAGTGCATCTTCGGCGCCATCTATGGTTTTACCATTGGTTACATCGCTCGCCATGGTATCAAATTCGCCGAAAAGCGCGACCTCATCGATCGAGAGAGTTTCCTGGTCTTCTACTTCGTTGTTGCGCTCTGGTGTGCCGGCTCTGGTAGTATCCTGGGCATGGACGATTTGCTCGTCGGTTTCGCAGCAGGAGTTGGTTTCTCCAACGACGGTTGGTTCGGTGAGAAAACTGAAGAGTCGCATGTTTCCAACGTTATCGATCTTTTGCTTAACTTGACTTATTTCGTTTACTTTGGAACCATCATCCCGTGGTCGCAATTCAACGATGGTCGATTTGGCATGATGGCTTGGCGTCTTGTGGTCATCGCCGTTTTTGTCCTGTTCTTCCGCCGGATTCCTATCATGCTGGCCCTCAAACCGTTTATACCGGACGTCAAAACATGGCGTGAAGCATTGTTCGCTGGTCATTTCGGCCCAATCGGCGTGGGCGCGATCTTCGTTGCGATCTTGGCACGAGCTGAATTGGAGCATGGCGAGCCGGTACCTTTGGCGGAGATGCCACCCGAGAATACTGATCATTATGAGCTCATATATCTCGTGTGGCCGATAGTGTGCTTCATGGTTGTCACGTCGATTCTTGTCCATGGCTCCTCAATTGCCGTCTTTACCCTTGGAAAGCGTATCAACACCTTGAGTTTGACCATGTCTTACACAGCTGCTCCCGAAGATGGACCATCTTGGATGAACCGACTACCCCGAATCTCTTCTCAATCCAGATCTCAAGCTAGATCCATCTCTGAGGCGTCCATCGACGAAGAGAAGGGACCCCAGCTCCCCCCCGATGCTCTGGTTCCTCCCAATGGGCCTTATAGTCATCTTTTGCGCAGACAGCGAGACCAAGGTGGCAGCCGCTCGTCATCGGTTGTGTCGCGAAAGCGCAAGCATAAGAACTGGGATGACAATGGCCCCGGAGGACCAATTGCTCAGTCTGCAATCTTCCCCCAGCGACAATCATCTACGCCTTTATCCCCTACAGAACAGTACGAGCAAGAGGAATCACCTTCACAAGGCAACACCGAATCAACTTTGGCGGCTGATGATAGCTCCAAGGAGAAGGATACCGACAAGATTGAGAAGGCAGAAGATAGCCCTGCCGGCAGCAGCGGCCAGAAGACACCCCCCAAGCCTGTGGATGTATACGAGGAGGGCCATGATATGATATTCGAGAACAAGGACGGGGACGTTCTTGATGTCGAACCCGCTCCCGAATCTCACAGACATGACGAAGACCATGTGCCCATCACAGCCGTTAAGCCTGGCCACGACAAGCTATGGACTATCTCTGGTTTCAAGAAGAGGGTGGGTGAAGTCTACAACACTGAAATGGAAAAGCGCAAGGAAAAGGGCCAAGATCGACGACACGAACCTGCCAGAGCCTACCAATTTGGAAATACGGTACGTGCATTCCTAGGATTATGTCAAAGAGATTGAACTAACAAAACATAGATTATTGTCGAAGACGAGGACGGTGAAGTCGTTAAAACCTATGAACTGCCCACGACCAAGGGTGAAAACTCAGAAGCTGGTCCTAGCACCACACCCGGCGAGAAGACAGCAGCCAAACCTGGTTGGACCAATTTTGGAGGTGTATTCGGAGGCAACAGCTCAAATGAACAGACTAGGAAGAAGTCTATTGCGGAGAACCAAGCAGCCGATGACAAGGCCATTCGATTCACAATTGGCGGTGTTGGTCAACGCATGACTAAGGAGGACTTTATCCGTGAAGTACAGAAGCTGGATTCACGAACAAGGAGGGAAGTTGTAGAGCAATCGTCTGCCTCGCAAGCCGTCAAGAAGGTTGCCAAACAGGACCTGCCACCTGAGACTGCAATCAAGGTTGCCAAGGCTGCTGAGCATCACTCTAGCGGGAAGGCGAAGGCACCGGAGGCTCCAGCTGCATCTCCCTCCCGGCATACAGGCCCTTCGAGCCCATCCAAGCCGTCCGAAGAGCAGGGTGAGACAGCTGTTGAGCGCAAGCGTCGTCTCGCCGTTCTATCAGCTCAGGGGGACGATGAGCGCGAGGAAGAGACTGGCGAGACACCCGCTGAGAGGAGGAGAAGAGAGGCTGCTCTGGGTGTAGGCAATGGAGGTGATGACAGTGATGACGACGAGGGCACCGAGAGAGTGCCGCCTGGTCGACGAGGCATCACATTTGCTGATTCGACACGGCCCAGCAGGGGAAGAGCTCCGAGGTAGTGGATGATTCCATTTAGAGCGGGTTTGTTTGCATTTTCTTTTTCGCATAGATAATGATATCCAGTATGATTCTACTGATGATAAGGAGGTGTTAATTGCATGGTGCATCACATAGCGCATTGTATATGAATCATGTCATATTCTGACCTAGATACATAAAATCAACATTTACCCATGTCCACCTCTGTTGAGCCTGATTCCTCTCCGATGTACTCCGTACTCACCATTATGTGGCCTTATGAAGTTTGTAATCACAACATGAAAGGACTCTAATTCGGCATCACGTGTCGTATCACGTGAATGACAGATGGCTGCTCAGGGGTTTCAGCTCTCAGCTGGAACTGGACCTTTAGGCTTTACTCAATATTCCATGTAATTGGCTGACGGCGATTTAAAATGTGCTTGCTGGGATTCTTTTCTCCGTAACATATACCAGAACTTTGATACCCTCCCTCGACTCTCCGTCTGACCTGTGAGACTCAATGGACTCCAGTGATGGGCAGCAAGACTCGCCGCTTTCCATAAGCGCTAACGTCGCGGGCATGTTGACATTTGTCGTTGCCATTGCCGCAGCCTTCTATGCTCGTTTGACATTTCTTCGAAATAGCGACGATGAGTATTTCCGAGTCAAAACATCTTTGTCGTGGTACAAAACTGAATCCACTTGGCTGGCGGATCTCGTAGTAGCCATAAACGCCCAACATGAAGGTTTCCATGCACACCAGCCCGAATATCAGATGTACAACTTTGTCATGGATGATCTATTGAATCTGGAGCAGCGTCTTCTCGATATTGTCGCTGAGACGGAGGCCAAGGCGAGTGTTGGCGACGAAGGGCAATCATGGACACTCATGCCAAGAAGTTGGAATGGGCGTACAACAGTGGCCATGGCATGGCTGCCAGTGAGGACGAAGGCGTTGGAGCTCGTGAGACAGCGTGAGGGTCTGACTGCGAGAGTGCAATTCATGCAAATGAGCATGATCTCATCTCGATTACGAGATCTGGAATCTAGGACGAAATGGCGAGAGATGAAGATGGATGAGAGCTCACGTAAACTCGAATCTTTAGTCGAGAGCCAGAGGGATAGGATCCATCGATTGGAAGACTTGGTAAGCCGATTGACACATCGTGATCGTTCCGGCCTTTCGAGAGCCGGGACCTTGACAGATCTCGCAGTCAAGAGCACCGAGTCAATCGAGCCGGCTGAGATTGGCGGTTCCGCCACAACATCTGAGTTGGGAGATACAATTAAGCCTAAGAAGTCCACAGAAGAATAGACTTTGTTTATCGGAAACCGTATCCATTCTTGTAGGCATATGCAACTGCAATGCATAAACTCGGAAACGCCCAAAGGATGTCCATCTCGACGACCGCCCATACCCACAAGCAGCCCACAGGAGGAGCTTGTTTCATGACTGCTATGTATCCGTAATTGTTGCTGATGTGGATGAGGTAGCAGCCGCCTACGGTGCTCGCGACAAAGAATATGGCTTGACGAATAGTCTCTTGGTATTCTTGAGGAACAAGCGGGAAGAATGACTTGTGGGAATAATGCGGATGTAGCACATAAAAGAGGCCGATGAACACTAAAGAAACATCATGTTAGGAGGAAAATTCGTATAGATCGGGGATATCTTACAAAGCCAAGCTGTCAAGGTCCTTTGGACGATGGCGAACCAATCAACGTCCATCGCATATTGTCGCTGTACTAGGACATCAAATGTAAAATGCACGGTGGCAATGACGCCAGTCCATAGTATTGTCTCAAAGATACGTTCTGTGCGAGGGGACAAGAGGGGTCCTTCGCCGTTGAGCTCGCGTTGTCTTCGATCGGCTTCTGCGAAGAGGTCGTGGCCCTTTGCGAAATCGACGAGTGTTTCCTTACTGGGACCAGATCGATCTGGCTGCTGAAGTTTAATGTCCTTAACAGACTTTTCTTTTCGTTGACGGGCCATGGTCGGCAGTTGATGGTGGTTGTGTCGTAAAATGAAGCTCTTGGACAACTTTGAGTAAAGTTCAAAGTTGGGGTTCACCCTTAACAGACCAGGTTAACGTCAACGTCAACAGGTTGCCCCAATGGGCTTAGCTCATGACGCCGGAATGGAAGCTTCGGGCCCTGCCGTGCTCAACGCCACTACCCAGCCTTCTGTAAATTGAGGGGCTCCTTGAGCTTCAGCTAAGGCATCGGGACAGTCTAGTGAGGCGGTGAACCGTTAGGCTCAGGTCTATGGGGGGTTGCCTTAGCGATTGGCATCTGCGACCTCGTGAGCTCCTGCCCCTCCATGACCAAGTTTCACTTGTTATTTCTCGCGTCTCGTGCCACTTTTGTCTCAGCCATCACAACTCGTTTATGACCCAGATCACGACCAGCTTCCGACAGGAGCCAAGTTTTCGCTTCTAACAATCCAATTGACCTTGGTGTAGCTTCTAGTCTCTGCTCACAGCTCATATAGACCTTGCGCTGCTGTAGCGATCATCATCCACATCCATCCGGTACCCAATAGCCGAAGTCGCAGTTCTCTAGCACTCTTGTCGCAAAAGTAACCGTAGCACCGTATTCGAAGCGACTGCAGATATGAACGTTCTTCACATCTTCGCCGGCCTCGCCGTTGTGGTGCCAGGCATCTACATGTTCACAGCCAGCACTGCCCAATCGACAATCAAGAACAAGCGAGTTTGTCTCTTGATTGCGCATCCCGATGACGAAGCCATGTTCTTCTCCCCGACCGTCCTCGCCCTCACACGACCCGAGAACGGAAACCACGTCAAGATTCTATGCCTAAGCACTGGTATGAGCCGACTGCAGCGACCCGTGCTTTGCAGTCGCATAGTGATGCGACTACACAAATTGGTTGAAAGCAGTTTTGGCTGATGGTGACTTTGGCGTGTTATAGGAGATGCCGACGGATTAGGAGAAGTTCGCAAGAAGGAGCTGGTCAAGAGCGGCCTGGCGCTGGGACTACAGAGCGAGGACGATGTTTTTGTGGTCGACAACCCGTATGTTGAATACCCTGGTCACTGTCACCGACACTTGCGGCTCAAAAAAAAACTGACTGATACCTCACTTATAGCACCGACTTCCCCGACTCCATGACGAGAATGTGGGACAAGAACCTGATCGCTCGTCTGCTAGGAAGCACGTTTGCGCCCAAATTTGGCCAGGAGCGTAAGAACAATCTGAAGCCCACTGCCAACATTGACATCCTCGTTACATTTGACAGCAATGGCGTGTCTTCTCATCCCAACCATATCTCTCTCTACCTGGGTGCCAGATCCTTCATTCAGGCCCTTACCACCGCGTCCGAGTGGCCGAGCCCCGTCGATCTATATACTCTTTCCACCGTAGGCATTGTGCGCAAGTACTCTGCCTTCATGGACTTTGTTCCCACGCTACTCTCATCCATTGGTGTCAAGGACCAGGATAAGGAGCGACCCGAAAGTCTGGTTTTCATGAACCAGCTCGTTGGCCGTGGTGCCTATGGTACTGCTTGGAGCGCCATGACCCAAGCGCACAGAAGCCAGATGGTTTGGTTCCGCTATGGCTGGATCACTCTCAGCCGGTACATGGTCATTAATGATCTGCGTCTTGAAAAGGTTAAGCCACAGTAACGAAAACGAAAAGCAAAGGAACCGCATGGCACGGGGAGTTTGGAATGTATCTTACATATTCACTATTTGTTTGTACGACCTTGGCGTACGATTTACTTTTGTATCTTAACTGCATGTAAACATGAATTTACGAGAACAAGGCAGGATGTCTAGAATGCAAAATGCTCAATGGTTAGGGTCTGGTGGGACAAGCATGAAACATTGAAATGATATTATGCATTACGAGTACCATGGCCTGATGGTTCTAGTGTTCCATCTACCTAAACGTCTTGAAGAAAACATAATTTCTGCGGAGCTCTTATCTCATTAGGTCCCCTTGATCGGCTTCTTCTGCATAACCTGCTTGAACACTTGCAGTGCGGTCTCAGGTTCTGTTCTTTTGTCAGCCGGTAATCTTGGGCAATGTCATAGGTACTCACGATAATATGGCACTGAATGTCCGGCCTCCCAAACCTTGAGGAAGGACAGATTCTCTACCGTCTTGTATCGGCCATGGGCTGTGCCGTTGACCGTGTAATTGCTGAAGGGCGCTGCTACAAACTTCTTCTGGCCTGGCCACTCGAGCGCATAAGATGCCCATAGGACACCCTCCCAGTTGCAGATCCAATCTGTTAGATGTAAATCAGTTTCTGTTCTACTTGTGTCACAAACTTCCCACTTACCAGTATCTCCAGCCCACAGAAGCGTGTTGATACCACGCTTCACAACGTCTGCCAAAGGCCCGACATATGAACGCGCACCTGTACCATGTCAGCATTAATCTTTAGCTTTGCCATTACAGGGGTACTGACCATCTCCCGTCGTCGCCATGTTTGCATAAACTGTGTCACTGCACTCGGCGAAACGGGTGTTGGCTCCAATCGCATCCATAACATCGGCCCGTGTGAGATACTCAAGGAACGTCTCCGGCGGGTCAACATCATCCCTGCCGATACGCACATCGTAAACGTTGAAGTCGGTTCTGCCTGCAATCTCGAGGTTGGTGTACATTTGGGTGTTGCATGCATCATCAGCCTCTGCGCATTCATCATCTTGACCCTCAAGTTGGGTGCAGTTGTTGATGACGGGTAGACAGTACTTATTGTAGGCGTTGATGAAACGAGTGAGAAGTTTGTTTCCAAGAATCTGTTTGTAGGGGTTGCGGTTGGCATATGTTGCATAGGATTTGAACTGCCTCTTAGGATCGATCCAGCCGTTGTTGATGCCCAGCGCTACCATATCGATCTTGTGGCCTTTAGCATCACCCTTCTCGATTTGGTCATTCTTCTTGAGGAAGTAGTCGGCGAATTCAGGGCCATAGTGTCCACCGTAGGATTGTGTAAAGAGACCAAACTCTCTGGATTTGTACTTGGGAAACCGGTCCATGAAGACTTGCATAAACTTCCAGATATAAGGGGCAGCTTGTGCTGTAGAGTTGACATCTTCGGTTCCAACACTGAAGCCAGTACCGATTGGCTGATCGATGTAGAGCATGTTCGCGTACTCGTTCCAGGAATGAGGGTTGAGAGTTGGTTCAGTGTCGTTATTGACAAAGTGACAAGGCCCATGCTCTGTGAAGAGGCCTATCATTGAGGAACACCCAGGACCGCCGTTGAGCCAGATAGCGAGGGGGGCCTTCTCAGCATTGTGACGAGCTTCGAAGAACCAGAACCACATGCTATGGTTTTTTCCTATATCAACATTATTACCAGGGACCTCGGGGTATTGAATATGATCGACTTACCAACAGACAAGTATCCAGAGTATTGGCCAACACCAGGTGTCGTCTCGCAGATTCCTGAATTGGTCACATACTCAAGCTTCGAATTGGTAGCGGCATGCTTGAAGACAGTAAGGCCATGGCGCTCCAAGGTTCTGAACTGTCTACTATCAGGAGCAATACCGCCGAAGGCACTGACCGATCCGATGAGGCCTAGAAGAGCAGTCGAGATAGACGAGATAGACGAGAAGCGCATTTTAATGACGTTGTAGGATCACGCTTCCGCAGCTCAAGTATGAATAAACAGGCAGGAGTCTATCTATTTATAAAGCATCCTGTCCTGTCATTGTGGGACGAGATCCTGGTTACTCGCCGTTGTGAGGATCTACATTCTAGGTTCTACAATAAAACGGGCATTGATCATTCAATTGTTTGTTTTTATTAGGCTAGACTGTTTCTCCAATTGATTGCAATGTTCCAAATCTGTTGTGACGTGCACCTAAAAAGGATGTGCGCTTGGACGGATGTGTCCAAGCATGGGAGCTCCGTTGCTTCAGATTTCGGTGCATCGCTTTTCGTTACTTGGTCTGTGGACATACGGCGGATTTAAATTGTCCGTAGCATAAAGGATCTGGAGGAACGCGAATGTAACTCAAACATTGGTTGTGATCGTACGTTGAGGAAACATTGCCCTTGTCCTGTCTATCAATAACAATTCCTTAATAGGTCTGATCGACAGGGGATATACTGAAAGGGATATTCTAGCCGCAGAGTCCTACCTAGAGAATGTCTTTACCTTAAGCCCGAGTATTTCTCCCTTCAGCCAAAACAAATCAGAGCCATACATGCCGGGACAGGTTCTGGTCAACATTGACTCAACGTGAAAAGCGATCCGAGCGGGTGGAACGATACATCAAGCAGCCTGAGAGGCTAATCAGCGGCAGCTTGCAGGTTCAACAGATAAAATCTGATGGGTTGTTTCATAGCATGAAACAGTATTTATTAATTGTAACTTGACATATATCTTGAACGTGTTATTTGACTTAAACGCTTTAATTAGCTGTTCATATTAAAATTTGAATACGATGCATACATACATAGATACGATGCACAATCAAAGGTGCGCAGCTGGACCTACTGAGATAATTAATGAGATATAGTATAGTCTAACAGCGTCTTGTCTATTCGACAATTTTATCAACAAAGAATCATGGCGGCGATATTGATGTTTGGTGGCCCAAGTGTCAAGTCTCGATAGGCGCATGTCCTAAAGCAGTTGACAATAGGTCAGCTCCTCAGCTAGACGCCATTTCCCCTCTCCTACAATAATGAACCACATCTCTCGTATCTTCATCCCATTTGTGATATCCTAGAAACCCCCGTCAAGTCAAAATGTTTTCCGGTGATCTCGCCTATGTACGCCCAGCTACAGCGCATAAGCGGCGAAATGTCATGTCAATCGCCCTCCATGATATGAAACCTGTGAGAACACACGAGACTTCGGCTGAGTGCTACACTCCAGATGAGGACACGAGCCACAAAGAAATCGCCGATCGAATGCTGCATCAGAGAAATGGCTTGACAAGAGGTCAAGAAGCAACGGTGTACACACTGAAAGCTCAGTTACACGACAGCGCCTTGTCCACAGCCTAAACACCACTTGGCACGCAGGCTCTTGCTTGTGGCCTTGCAAACACCTAGCTTCTACTCGTTCATTCTGAGCATTGACAGAGATCCTCTATTCGCATTCTGGGGCTGTTTTTGGACATCCCTCTGCTTGGCTTCAACCCGTTAAGCTCCCTGCGGCCCAGTTCCTTTTCACAACAAGGAGACAACACCAGTGGAAGATTGTCAGAGGATTTCATCAGCAGGACAGAATCATTGCGATGGTCTCATTCATAAACCTTTTAATGGTAGATCTGTGCATCAAGGGACAGGAATTGAAGCACCTGCGTGCTACAACAATTCCTAATGCGGGACGTCAACAGGTGGTCGCTTTGTATATATCGGGTTTCATGAACGTATACCCACGAGGTTTCAGAGCTTCTCGTTTAAGAGAAATAAAGAGCACTTTCAACATCATTTGGATTGATGGTCACCTACGCTCCAGTTTGCGTCATTGGACTGCTCTTTCAAACGGGTTCAATATGTGAACAGATGCAACAAATCTCTGCTTCGTTACCATGGTCTCAATACGTGCCTGGGAAGTCTCGGTTCTTCTTAAAATCAGCTATCGAATGGATGTCAAGGGGAAAGGTATTCCATGACGCAGTAAAGAGAATTGTCTGTGATAGGATCCATGGATGCAATATTAATTACGTTGTTCAGAATGGGAAGACTCGGCTTATCAGAAAACTCCTGACCTTTAGCTGAGGTGCCAAAAACAGCTACGTAGTCTCAAGGCCTGTTAAGTCTTCTGGTCGTTTAGGATGGAGGCTAGCTCATATATATCAACTTTCCTGCGTTCCCATTTCCTTCAGACCATGGAAGAGTCTTGCGGCGTAGGACGGATCGTACATCCGAAATCGGGTGTCTAGAAATAAGCATAAGATAAGCTTCTCGACAATCAGAGCCAAGTATATTTAGCCGATGTGTCGAGACTGGCCTCTTGCATGGATCGTTTTGATGTGCCCCAATTGGAAAGAGATGATGTCCATAAATCTGCAACTGATTCCTCAAGACCCCAAGAGTCTCCAATATCAAAGGCAGACAAGGTCGGATATTATTTATGCGGCCGAGTCATTTTCCTTAGGCTGCGGGATATCTCCCCCGACTTTATCAGCCACCCCGCGGTTTCGGGCCTGCGGGGGAGCGTTGAAAGCCGGGCCGGCCAACCAGCAGCGACTCGGAGTCCGCTATTGGCATGACGTGTTGGGGTCCGCAGTGAAAGTGACTGGGGTTAGAATATTAACCTTTGGCAAGACAAGGATAAGGAAAACGATATCTCCAATGAGAAAGGTTTGTGTAATTCAGGATCACAACAGTTGTGAAGAGACTTCTTTGAACTTGATCAGGAACATCATATGATTGTTTGTCTTTTGGATACATTCACGGTTATCTTGGGGCCAAAAACGCAGCCTGTTAATCATCTCTTGGCACTGGCCTTCTTGTGGATTTTAAACCCGCAACGTCTTGGCGCTCGTCCTGAGAAGAAGTGAAGAGCATAGACTGGGCCGGTAAGAAAGAAAGGATGGAATGACACAAGTCAAAGCATGTCAGACAGAGCATATTGAAGAGAGACCTGAAAGGGAGTCAGAGTCAGGGCCAAGGGAGAGCAGCACCCTCGGGGAGAAGCCCATAGCAAAAGTGAGCAAACCACAAACTCACCCCAAAGCCCAAACGGAAGGTGCACCCCGGACGGGAAGTCCCCTACTCCCTGCACTTTCCACTCAAATTGTCAGGGATATTGTCTTTTCCCTGCGTGGATTGCCTGGATTCTTTGGAGAAAGAGGGGCCCTGCCGATTTGTTTGAGCGTTTTAGCGGAAGGTGAAGCTGCTGTTTCCTCAATCCCAACCCCCAGGCACACGTACTCACTTTTCTTCAACCTCCAGATTTCAAAATCTTGGCTTTGTTATAAGTTGATTCTGCCGGAGACAAATCAAACGCCGATACTTTCACTTCGAACCCTTTTCGTCCCACGGAATGTGATCCTTTGCTTATGATAACGAATACACTTTGAGAAGCTGCTGATCACTGTCGTTGCTTTCACCTTTATCTCCACCTTGCATCACATTGAGTTATTGGCGGTTTGACAATATTCATCTTTGACGACTCTATTCACGAACTACTGCGATCATCTTCTCGGCATTTTTATTCGATCTGTTATCTGGTCCTTGGCTTCTACTTTATCTAATTTCTCAACAATACTGCAACAAAATACTGTTCCGGTTGTCTATCGCCGATCCCCCAACGCCGTCCCTCCGTAGCTGCCGCTCCGGTTCAACTTTCGGATCACCCGGACATATGAGCGACAACTACCACTTCCTCGATTTCTCAGGTGCCACAGCTTACTCTCATTTCTGCGATCGGCCAAGCATATCAAGAGGATTTTAAGCTTAATTCTCGTCCAATTCACTTGCTTACTTCCATATTGGCCTTGTGAGATTCAGATCTCGGTATCATGCCTATCTCACCACTATGGGCTCTTATGCCCCGCGGCGACCACTCCTCATCGCCAGAGACCGATCAGTCTTCGTCTTCAGGCACCACGGGAAATGTGTATCCCTCAGATTCATTTGCAGATGACCTATTTCGCGAAAAGTTCATGGGCATCGCCAAGGGAGGCTCCCATGGGGAGAAAATG
>NC_030995.1:1727393-1748531 GCF_000149955.1 Fusarium oxysporum f. sp. lycopersici 4287 | reverse complement strand
CATGGATATGGGGAGGGTTTGGCGTCGGCAAGTTGACGCTTAAACCGAAAGTAAGGCGGTGACCGTTTCACTTGCGACAACTTTCGAAAAACGACCTTGATTGAAGACAGCCTGCAAGATCGATATGACACGATACGAACACACGAACAAGCACAAGAGGACTATGCATAGAGCTGCGAACCATCATCCTTGATCACATCGCTCAGCACGCACGGGCTCATTAACAGTACAACCGATTGGTCAGATGGAAGTGTTTTGTGGCCGCGGGCCTGAAGTAAGGGCCTTGCACATAAGTACTGCAATTACTACTGCCAGGCCAAGTTCAGATTTCGTGTTGTTGATCTGACATGAGGGAGCCTTGGGAAGCGCGACGATAGCTACGCAAAGCTAGGGCATATTTGCAATCGAGGGGAGAAGAGGGGACCGAACCTACTTACATCATTAAAGGTGGACTATGACATGAATTTCAGAAGAAGGCGCACCAAAACGGACATGGCATTGAATTTGCATTGGATGCAAGGCGTTCAGGGACGATGTATGCATTTGGGACTGTTTGAAGGCTAAAGCACGGCAGGCATGAACTAGCATCTGGAATTTCAGGCATCTCATGGCGCTTTCGCAGTCTATTAGACAAAGAGATGAGAGTAGAGAGTATCAGTTCTCTAGAATAACAAATCACACACTGTATATTTGATAATGTGACACTTGTATACGCAATGGAATGAAATATCAGGTCCAAAGCTGACGCAAAGGACGAGGCTCAAACGATCTGCTTCTCATTGGACGCGCGTTTAAAGATGGATGAACATGCTTAATACTCTCAGCATCACCCATTGGTAGAGTCGCCATTGGAAGCCGATCTCTGAGGCCAGTCCTTGGACAGTCGCAATCCGATATATAAACGTGACAGGGAGCAGGACTAGAATAGTAACACTTGGGCGACACTAAAGAATTTGCACAGCCTCTTTGAGTATCGGTTGTGGCGTTGGGCGGATTTGGTACGTCACTAATGCGAGACCGAGCACTCGTAGTTTCGATTAGCAAGTAGTACATAAATAAGTTAAGTACAGGAATGTTCTTTGTCTCTGTGCTATTCGAGAATAATTCATTCCCTTAAATGTAAGTTTATTATTTGTTATCTGATTGCCTTTATACGCATTCATCAGCCAAGTCTTTAAAGTCCTTGTGACACTTCCCGATCAGTCACAAGCTGTATCTGCTTCAAGGCGGCCCCGCCTCCAAGTCTCAGCCTGCCGCGCAATTGTCTTGTCTGTCGGACTTTTCCTTGCAACTTCGTATAACTATCTCTCTTGCTCAAATTCCTACTTGAGCCATCCCTGAACCACAAGCGACTCACTTCTTACGACTTACACCCTCTTATACTTGTGTTACACCCGACGGGTTACGACGCCATCCCACGTATTAGCCCTGCGACACCAAGTCAACAATCGCATTGAGCTCTAGACAACCAATACAGTTGGCAAGATGCTTGACGAAAACCTCCCGACATATCGCTTCAAGTCCTCTTCAGAGAATCCACTCAATAATATTCTCTACTTCACACACAATGGATCAGATCCTACTCCCGAGTACCTCATCAAGCGACCGGCGCCTTCCGAAGCCAATGGCCAATATGCGCTCGGCATATTCGACTCTCAGAACACATCTGTGATATATGCAGAGGTCGATGTCAAGCCTGACTGGGTAGCGCCCACTCTCTCTGCCGCCGAAATCCGCGCGCAAAACGGAAACCCGCCGCCCAAGACACCTATCATCCCAGATAATTTTGCGGTTTCGCTGTACAACCCCGATCAGGCTATACCCGTCAAGCAACAACCGGGAAGTTGGGGAAAGACGGGCGCTTGGGAGTTTGAGCTCCCCGAGAGATCCTTTAAGCTACCCAGTGCTAGCCAGATTGACCAGGAAGATCGTCCGTCTCTGGCCGAGTTGGTTCCCAAGGTTGTGTTTCGCTGGAAACGTGATGGTCGTCTGAGCAAGGACATGACATGCTATATGACAGGACGAAATGTGGGTGGAAAAAAGAGCAAGGAACCCGATATTACGGTAGCATTTTTCCGCGCCAAGCATGACTCGACTTTGACCATCTATGAACCCAACATGGCCCGCGTTGAGATCGAGGATAGAAGGGGTCTTGAGATTGCTCTTCTTATGAGCGCGGAGACCATCAAGGACCTATATCTGAACCCTAGTCAGGATCCTTTCCACCTCCAAACCTCATCTAATGGCCGGCGTCGCCAGAACTCTCGCCCAGCAGCAAGTTCCTCGGCAGGCCCAACAATGGCGGGTGCTCTCAATAACAACCGTCCATCGTCACCTCCTCGTGCACAAGCATCCCCACAACAGTCAAGCAACCAAGCCCAGCGAGAAGCTGAGGTCGAGGCGGAAACACGACGCCTACAAGCAATGGTCGCAGAGGAAGAACGCAAAAGACTTGAGCGTGAAGCGCAAGAGGAGGATGAACGCAAGAGAATCCAGAAGATGCTTGAGACTGAGGAACAAGAGCGTCGGAAGAGAGATGCTGAGGTTGAACAAGAAACAGAAAGGCTCCGTCGAGAATACGGCATGGCTGGGCAAGACTTCCAGAGTCCCACGAGCCCGGGTCACCCATCACCACCCTTACCTCCCAGACCGCAGTTTGCGTCAGGCGCATTGAACCCCCCAAACAACCTGCCCCAAAGACCCAACAGTGTTGGACCAACACCGTATGGCGCTCCTCAGCCAAACTTTGCTCCTCCTCCTTCGCAAGCTCAGCCAGGCCCCCAGTGAGAATGGAAAGAAACGTCATGGTTTGGGTGGTCTACTGCAGGGTCCCTATGCTGGACCGGCGGCAGCAAGTGTCAGTGGCTTCTTCAGCAGTCGAAAGGACGAAGAGAAGCGGAAGAAGGTTCAGAAGAAGCGAAGCGTACACTTTTGAGCTTGAGGTCAGAAGAAACTACGTATTGTCTTTATGTGTCATGGGTGGAGTTTTAAGGGATATATGCGCGCAATGCATGGGGGATATACCATAGATCTGGGAATAGCATTAGTAATGAGAAATGATTTCTTGTCAACTTCATTCTTTCATTGTGCTTAGATACTGCAATCTTCATTAGACTGTCCAGCAATATTCATATGTTTGTTGAGCTCCCGATCTTTTCATTCACTCATATCAACCTACAGGAGCTAGGTTTCATCTTATTAGAGCCAGGCGACACAGTGATATTGCGTCCCCATGACAGAAGGACTCTTAGCACGGGCGGCACTCGTGTAAGAGATTGAACAGTAAGGAGGTGTACTTGCGAAACCAGAAATCAGCCAGTCACTTCGTTGTCGACGCCATCGTATCTAACCCATGTAGCCTTCCTATATCCCATAGACAATGTTTTATCTAGTTCCGGCCGAAGATATAACTCCCCAAACTATTTGGACTTCTCTAGTGAGTCTCTGCCCACTTCTTAAACCAATCTAGTGCTTCAGGGTTTGCAACACTGGCATTGGTCTTGACATTCATACCAGAAAGGATCTGTTTCACTGCGACCTCAATCCTGCGTTGAATGTTAACATCACACATCCTACGGATATTCTTAAGGGGTAGACTTACTTCTTTCCATTGCCAGTCTTGGGGACGCCGCCTCCGCACTCCTCCACGACGCCAGGTACATGTCGAGGGCTCAATTCAGACTTGATCTTGGACTTGATCCTTAGGCGTAGGTCATCGCTGAATTCATGTCCAGGTACCATCACCACAAAGAGACATACAGTCTCGTCTGAGTCTGTCTCCCGTCTACGTCCAATGCAAACTGCATCCTCGACTTCAGAGGCGAAGAAGCGTGTGAGAATGTTGTAGATCTCGGCTGAGCCGAATCTCACCCCTGATGGCTTTAGCACACCATCTGATCGTCCAAGCATGACAAGACTGCCGGTTGCAGGGTCGGGAATCTTGACGAAATCTCCGTGGTGCCATACTGCGCCCTCAACGCCACAGATGTTTTCGAACCTCTCAAAGTAGGCTGATTGATACTTGGCCTCGCCGCTAGGACCGAAAAAGGTCAGGGGTTGGCAAAGGAATGGCTTGATGCAGACAAGATCACCTGGCTCGTCGGCCTTGATGGGCTCGCCCGTGACAGAGTCAACAGCACGGATAGCCATCCCAAGACCAGCGCACTGGATCTCGCCAACGCGAACAGGGAGTAGTGGGCAAGGCGCTCCGAATAGTGAGATAATGTCTGTTCCACCGGTAATCGAGCCGAGGTTGATATGCTTGGGGAAGGCTTCATAGACAAACTTGAAGGTCGATGGGGGGAGAGGTGAAGCAGTGGAGTAAATAGCCTTCAGGTTTGAAAGATCAATCGACTCGTCACGGACAGGGTAAACGTTATTGGCCTCTAGTGCAGTCAGGTAGGCGGCCGAGGTACCGAAGTGAGTGACCTTGAGGTCAGAGAGGAGACGTGGGAGTGAGAGATGACCATGGGGGCGGAAAGGAGAGCCAGAGTAGACAATGATGGTAGAGCCCACGGCAAGAGCTCCGATGCTCCAGTGCCACATCATCCAGGAGGTAGTCGTATAGTAGAGCATTCGAGATGAGGAGTCGAGTGAGCAGTGAAGAAGATGCTCCTTCTTATGCTGCAGAAGCGTACCTAACGCTGTATGAACAATGGCCTTGGGGAGGCCAGTTGTACCACTGGAGTAGAGAACGTAGAGGGGATGAGCTGGAGGAAGCTGCTCGAACTTCAGGGGGTCTTCAGAAGCAGACTCGAGCATCTTGGCGTAATCGACAGCCAACATGCCATGCTTCTCAAGCTCCTCAAGACCAAGTCCACCAGAGCTGATGTTGTTAATCACAACTACTCTCTCAAGCCCCTTGTCCTTCAACGCAGCCACAATCTCAGTCGTCTTTGCCACACTAGACCACTCCTTGCCGTTGTAGACTGTGCCGTTATCGGCAAATAGCACCTTGGGCGCAATCTGGTTCAGACGGTCCAGCACAGCTGAGACACCGTTATCAGGACTTATACCAGTCCAAATGGCGCCGACTGAGGCGGCAGCAAGCATAGCAACCAGCGCTTCAACATGGTTTGAGACGAAACCCGCAACAACATCATTGGGCTTAAGACCAGCTGCACGCAGGGCGTTAGAACAACGACGGACTGCCTCACGCAACTCGGCCCATGAAGTAGTCACTGTGGAGTTTGGCAGCTCGGTAACAGTGATAACGGCTGGAGCAGTGGGCTCGGGAAGTGGAGAGGTCGCGGGAAAGAGGAGGTTCTCAGCGAAGTTAAGACGTGAGCCCGAGAAGAAGTCTGGCCGGGGGTACATAGGAGCATTTTTAGGAAGGACCTGCAGAGGTGTTTAGTTGAGTTCTGGAGTTGTTGAGCTCATCTTGAGCCTGGTGAGCCTCTCACTTGAGACGCCCCTCTCATAACTTGGCTTCATACCTCTTCAAAAGGCTTTGAAGCCGTAACACCAGCAAAATGCCAAACTTCCTCCCAGAACTGAGCAACTTCATCGATAGACCACTTGTACAGTGCTGGGTAACCATCGAGACTTAAACCATGCTTCTTGTTCACGTGCTCAAGAAACTTCCACATGTGAGTGGACTTTGGATCCGAATGCCTCCAGAGGACATTATCATCAGAAGGAGGTGCCGCAGCAGAAGGTGTAAGTTTGTCAATCGACATGACGGGCATTGGAACGAAAAATAAGGGAGACTGAAAGGTCAATCAAGTCCTCGGAAAGACGATTGTTGGGGAATAGTGACGATTCCGAGGAGTTGAGATACCAATGAGACGATGGCGTGTAAGAAGTAATAGACACAGCCAAGGGAGGGATTGAGTGGTTTATGGAAGCCAAGATGAAGCAAGAGAGATGCTGTTTAATTGTTGAGAAGATTGTATTCTTATCCCAACGCTACGGACTTGGGATTCCGTGTTTCCAGCACAGCTCGGAATCTTTCTCTAATGGCCCAACCACTGAAAGCCGTCCCCTCCCGTTCTCGGCTCCCCGCCATCGAGTCCCGTCTCTTACCCCGAAGTGGCTGTGGTGGGGGAGGCTGAGGTCATGATGTGTGGCTTGTCTCAAGCTGAGGATCTAAGGGTTTTCCATCATGACAACTATTGATGGACTTTGATAACTTGGATGGTATCGTCGTAATTACATACTCAGGAGGCTTGCGAAATTAGTATGTCTTGAGCTGTGAGTTGTCACTTTTGTTCGTAATGACAACTGTCATGTCGAGCTAAACGAGATGCCATCACTTCAAATAAAAGGAGAGCACATTGTGGTCTCTTCAGAAGAAGAATCAACGGTGACTCAAAAGCAAATAACGAATACGCAACATAACGTGATTGTCAAAGCACAAGGCAAAGCTGAATCATAATCACGTTGTATGGCAGTTTGGCGAGATTAGTGTGTTGTTGGTTGCCTCGGTACAGTCTAAGCTTAGCTGCCGGACCGTAGCTAGAAGGGAGAACTCGGCATAGTCGATCGTCCCGAACCACCTTGAATCCAAGATGATCAGGCCCCGACAGTTTACTCAGCTTCTGTTTCAAGGACGTTGACTTCGCATAGCATGGGTGAAGCTCGATGGGGGGTCGACAAGAAGGCAGCAGACCATGATCTGAATTCGGAAGCGGTGGTACTATACTTGATATCTTGAGCCTCCTCAACTCGAGAATGCGACCAGTCAATCCGAATATCACGAAATGATCCTCACGGACCGTGTGCATTAGTTGCAGTTTTGGGCTGAAAAGGAGCTGGCGGTGAAGGTCTTTTGGCATTGGAGGATCTTGTTCATCTTTGATAGATGGATGTTATGCAGGGCTTTGCAGCATCTTTTATCTAGCCATAGATGTCGGTGTGCAACAAGCGCTAAAAAGTAATGCACTACATTGAGAATCATGTTATCCGTACGTACACAAGCTAAGCACAGCATCGTTGGCTGCAAGTGTGTGCACTCGGCTGCAGTAGCTTGTTCTGGGGGAGAAATCCTAGCCCAGGTCTCCATATGATTCACGAACATTTATCAAGGATGAAATGCAAAGTGACTATCGAGGCGACCGGACCGAAAGTTAAAAAGCGTTCAAAGACTTGATATGCCACGAGACTCTTCCCTAACGAGGGAGCTTGAAGAATAATGCCATCATCGTCGCCGGGTGCGGCGGAGATTTTGAGAGCTTGGGCACAGCATGCCCCTGGATGATGACATCCAACTTCCTTTGGGTTTCATCATGACCAATGCTGTGTAAGACCAACAAGATCTGATGGTGAGCCGCGGCACCCAAGGGGAGGCAAGAAAACTTAGGACATCTATCGTAGGTGACAAAAAAGACTTGGGTAAATTTAGGTGTAGATTTAGTAGATCTTGGATTCTATATTTCTGCCACCGAGGTCCAACGTCAGAAGTTTTCTTGTTCCCTGGGGGCACCCTTCAGGCTTTTGAAAGTCTGTCATTCGCTACACGAGACAAACGACAGAAATTTGGTGCGAGCCGAGCTAGAAGAAGAAAAGTGGCGTTTTCTCTTAAAGTCTCCCGTGTCTTCCCATTCGCAGGCCGGAGACCTCGGAGCCCAGGGGTTCGTCTTGAAAACAGAACCATTGGATCCTTTTTACAGGGACTTCGATTAAGGAGAGGGAGCCAGAGATATGTTCTGATCGTTTTGTGTCTGCATCTGGGTAGGATTCGAGGTCAGGAGCTCAGTTGAACAGGCATGGCCAGCCTTTGAGGGGAACACGGCGTCATCATAGAGAATACGCGCCTCGCTTTTGAACCCTCAAGCCTTGTGAAGTCGCTTGTTATCAAAGCCTAGCAAGGAAGCGAGGCCTGGAAACGAAAAGGCGAACGACGAGACGAGAAGGCCATGCAATGCAAGTCCCCGCCAGCTGACCCCTTGAATTCCCTATTATCCTTGTGTCCGGTGCATTCCGCGGGTGCTTGCCTTGCTCTACTGTGCTATGGAGACTGTTCTGTGTGCGTTTCTCGTACATCGTACATCGCATACAGCGACACAGTCAGCGGCTCAGGTACATGTCAACAAATGCAACTTTAAACATCCTCTCGGCTCTGATTACACTCCGTCAAGTAACTGGTATCCCCATCGCTTAGACGCATCACCTCGAACTCAGGTACCCAGTACTAGTTGGTGCTGGTCCCCGCTGTTTCCCGTGGAGCGGAAAACCTGGACTTTTCATTGTTTTTCAATGAACATCCCGTTATCCCGCTGACTCCGCGGTTTTCTTCTTGCTTCTGTTCTCGTGGTGTAGGTCGGGTCGAATAATAGCCAGTTACTCCCTGCATCTGTCAGCTCTCTCTTCTCTTTTTTCATTATCACTCTTGCTGCTTGTTAGAGACAACCTCATCGATCTCTGTATCATGATCTCAGCCTGCAAGACTGGCAAAATTCCCATCTTGTTTCATTGCTACCGCTGGTGGCGCTGACAAGTTGTCCTACGTTTTGCAAAACACCTCGCACGACGGCCGTTCTCATTATTAGTGGCCATCATCCGACTTACCTTCTCGATCAATACTCTTTAGCAGTATCGATCCCGCTTGACCGCCGAATCAAGTCATCGACGACTGGTGCTCGATCATACGCCCTTGCGTTGCGGCCTGATCGATTTGAGCTTGGATCGATCTATCATCCTTGGAACGGCAACGCTTGTCTCGGTAATTGAAATTGGAATAGCAGCATAGCAATTGCTCTGTTGATGAGTAGTGCACTATTGGGTAAGTGATCTTTCACATTACTGAGAGTCGATATCATCCTCTCTTCATCAATCATCATCAATCATTCATCGGTTCGTCCCATCATCTGCCTGGTGTTTTTAAGCGATTCTTGGCTGGACCACGGCTGGCCCCGCTACTCGAGTTGAAGGCCCACAGGCAATTTGCAGTGGGCGGATCTTCACTTTCCAAGTTTGATTCGACGCCACCTCCTGCGCCCCCCTGTGCCTCCTGGACCACGCACCACTACGCGCAGTGCTGCACAGCGCTCCAATTCAACTTTAAACCCAATGGTCACCTCTTTTCATCAATTTCATAATTCTTCCTCATCAACATCTGTTGTACCGTGTATCAGCCCCAGCTCAACATCTTTGTCTCCGTTACTTGTGTTGCAGCTTGTTCTCGATCGCGGTGCACGTTGAGTCTTGTTTTCTTTCCTGCTTCGCATATCCTCATCCGCATTGAAAAGCAATTGGGTTCCTCACAACAAACCTCCTATTTACAGAATATGCTTTGCGGCGAATCGTCTTGAATCGATTGTTAGGTTTCGCACATCCACTGACACTCGCTCCTGGCTCCCAGTCTCTCGACTTTCTGTCCTTCTGACTACAATTGGGTGCTCTGCCCTCCTTCGACGATTCGCGATCTAGCCTCCCTTACGTTCGCGCCTTGAACAATCCAACGCACCTGTGCCAGGAGAGATGCCCCGTCGGCTTAATCCTTTCTCATCCTCACCTTCCATGTCTCAACCCGTCAAGTCGGGCGAGAGGCGCCCCTCTACCTCAAAAGGCAACCGTATCACCAACTTCTTCTCCAGTAGCCCCAAATCCACTGGTGCCCAGCAGGCCCTTGCCGCTGCTACTGGATTCTCTCCTTCTCCCGGTCTGCCTACTATCTCTCTCTCAACCGCGAGCCCTGGAGACCCCAACAGCATCGATGCCTCAACGACCACTCTCTTCCAACCTAAGTCGGCCGAGGAGATCGACCGTCAGAAGCGTGCCGACGCTCAGTTTGGCCCTCTCCTCCACTCAAGTCATCGATACACCAGCCAGTCTCATGGAGAGCCTCTCCAGGCCCCTGTAGAGGATGAGCCTCCTTACTATTTTATTCTCACCACTTACATCAGCTACCTGATCCTGATCGTTCTTGGTCATATTCGCGACTTCTTTGGCAAGCGTTTCGGAAACCCCAAGCACTATCGCGCCCTCAAAGCCAGCAACGGCTATGCAGCTCTCAACAGCGATTTCGACAATTTCTATGTCCGACGCCTCAAGATGCGCCTGGATGATTGTTTTGCTCGCCCTACCACTGGCGTCCCCGGACGCTTTATCACACTGATGGACCGCAAGTCCGACGACTTCAATCGCACCTATCAATATACCGGCACCTACACTGAGACTCTCAACATGAGTTCGTACAACTATCTTGGTTTCGCCCAGTCTGAAGGTCCTTGTGCCGACGCTGTGGAGGCGTGCGTCAAGCAATACGGAATCAGCTTCTGCAGCCCCCGTGGTGCTGCTGGTACTTCTGACCTTGCTCTTGAGGTCGAGCGTGAGGTTGCCGAATTTGTTGGCAAGCCTGCTTCTATGGTTTTTTCTATGGGTTATGTCACAAACTCGAGCTCTTTCCCCGCCCTTGTCTCCAAGGGTTGTCTAATCATTTCCGATGAACTCAACCACGCCTCCATCCGTGTTGGTGCTCGTCTTTCTGGTGCCGTTATTCAGAGCTTCAAGCACAATGATATGGCTGATCTGGAACGTGTTGTTCGCGAAGCTATTTCCCAGGGTCAACCCCGCACCCACCGTCCTTGGAAGAAGATTCTGGTTGTCGTCGAAGGTCTCTACTCTATGGAGGGTACCATGTGTGATCTTCCCGGTATTCTTGCTCTGAAGAACAAGTACAAGTTCTATCTTTTCGTTGACGAGGCTCACTCTGTCGGTGCTCTTGGCCCCCGCGGTCGTGGTGTTTGCGACTACTTTGGCATTGATCCCTCCGAAGTTGATATTCTCATGGGAACTCTGACAAAGTCTTTTGGTGCCAACGGTGGTTACATCGCAGCCGAGAAACATATTATCGACAAGCTCAAGAGCTCCAACGCTGCTACTCAGTATGGCGAAACTCCTGCTCCTTGTGTGCTCATGCAAATCTTGGCTTCCCTGAAACTCATTACTGGCGAGCTGTGCCCTGGTCAAGGCGAGGAGCGTCTCCAGCGCATTGCCTTCAACTCTCGTTACCTTCGTCTCGGACTTAAGCGTCTTGGCCTTATCGTGTACGGCCACGATGACTCTCCTATTATTCCTGTCATGCTCTACCACCCCGCCAAGCTCCCTGCGTTCAGTCACGAGATGCTTCGACGAAAAATCTCCGTCGTCGTTGTTGGGTATCCTGCGACCCCACTCATCAGTTCTCGCGCCCGTTTCTGTGTTTCTGCTGCCCACAACAAGGAGGACCTTGACCGTCTGTTGGCTGCATGCGACGAAGTCGGTGACATCCTGCAGATCAAGTTCTCGACTGGTGTGGCAGGCGGACTGGAACATCTTCCCGAGGGCGTTGACCCCAAGAACGAAAAGGAATGGAGAAAGGAAAACAGAATCCCCCTTCAGGCCCCTCGTTGGAACCTTGAAGACGTTGTACAACACGGTGTCCAGGATTCAAAGATTCCCCTACGCTAATATCTCGGCCTCTTAATCAAATTTTGTTTCTGGTGTTTGATACATCTTTATAATCACTCATGTGCTCGGAGGTTGTCTGAGTGGTGTTTGACGCTTTTCATAGATACGTCCTGTGAAGGAACGCGACGTTGCACGACGTTTAATGCCCTGTTCTTCTTGGCGGCTAGCCATGCGGCTGTTGCCCTTTTGCCCCCAAATTCTCATGCAAGAGGGTCTTTTTTCTTTTTTTTTGAACGGATTAATGGAGTTGAAGGCGTGTTGAGGTAATGGGCCATGTTGGGAATGGGAATCATGAGCAAGACTCACTCTACCAACCTAAGTCTCAAGGCTGGGATGAGTATAGCATATAGAGTAATTGTTAGTCGACAAATATAGATCTGAAGCAGGCATAGATTTGCTTCAACTAATCAAAGAAACGTATACATGAAGACCCCAATTCTTATACCTCGGTGAACATTGATAAACAGTTGCATATACTCATGGGTAGCCATGGCATATCCTCTCAACTTTTATGAAAGCTATATTCGTTATCAGATACCTTGCCTCGGAAGTTTGCTAATCTCCAAGGGGTCTATAGCACCATTGCAAGGTCAATTCCCTAACTGTTGAATGGGAATGCTGGAGGCTCGGTCTCAAACGCACGATGTTTCCTTAGAATACCTCGGACTGTCACTTGAGATGTGGCTTGAGTCTCCTAGCCATCCGTAAACTTCCATCTTGAATGGTTTCCCTGGTGTTGAAGGCCCAATGGTGTTTGAAGGAGAGACAAACTGAGGTTAATTGAGTGGACCAGGAGCTCACTACATTTCAATGAGCGACTTGCCGGGGGGGTTGTTTTGTGTCAACGCCCAAGACTTTCCTAAACGCGCACTACAACTCAAGTCAGAGAAGCCGTCCAAGAACGGCATTGACTTTGGTTTGTTTGTTTACTGAAAAGGCATACAGAAACCATCCAATGGCTGATTCAAGACGTGCATAGGAGGGTCGAATAATGGAATGGTTGGGCTGGTTAACGGGCTGCAGCAGCGGCAGCCAGGCTTGATACTTATTTAGTAGTGAGGGGCCCTGGCCGGGGTACCTACAGGGGGATGCTGTCAGTGGAGCGGGACGGGAGTCAAGCCGTGTTCTCAATGGAGGACCAGTATTCAAAGTCCCTCCCAGGCCGACCGCCAGGTCCACCAAGCGAACGGCCAAGTCATGAGATAGGTACGGAGTACATCCGTATAGGGCTCGGAAGGGCTTACCACGGCCTGCTAATTCAGGTACTGGGTACCTTGAGACAGCTGCCATTTCAATAGGCCGTAGGTGACTCGGAGTGGAGGACCTCCTCTTCCCTTTCCACCCCCAAGCGCTTCCACGAGCGAGAGCACAAGCAAGACCTGGACTGGGCCAGGACCAAGACCGAGCAAGACAAGACAAGACCTTAGACCAAGACACAAACACCCCGTCATCATCACCACCACCAGCAGCCGCCTTCTTCTCCTCTGGCTACCTCCGACTCTTTTTATTTTCTAGGCTCTTTTTATTAACGTTTCTACGGTACTTGTCCTCCTCGAGGCGTCTCGGCTTGGGTCTACTTATTCTCTTGGGATCGGCTCGTTTTTCCCACTTCGACATTGCCTTTCCTCAGCCCATTCTATCTTCTATTCGTCCACTCGATTTGTTCTTGTTCAATCCACTCCAATCCAATCGTCCTCCAGGCTGCGCCCACTTCCTCGACCCTGACGTCTCCCACCTCCTACTCCTGAGCATTGCTTCTCTTTTTATGACGTTCCGATCACGATTTGAATGAAAGACTTACAAGCATTCGACCGACTGTCCTTCGCCAACGCTCGTCTTCTCTCTTTCTATCTGACAGTGCCCGATCAAGCGCATCTGTCTGTTTGCGGCATCACCACCACCACCACGGTCGCCTGAATTAGTCTTTCGTCTCAGCCCCCGCCTCCGTTGTTGGCGACTGTTCTTTCATAATCGTCAGGATGATGAGCTTCGATGGTGGCACAGCTTACGCCGAGTCCGACGCCGACGACGAATACGAGCGAAGCATGGGCGACCACTCTCCTATCACCAACTCTGAGGCTTCCCCCATAGACTCCGAGCTCTCGACCTCTGCAGAGCATACTCCTACTACATACGGGCACCGCAGCAGTGCCGACCGTCTCCCAGAAACCATCATCACCGAATGGACCGTTGAGGAATGTGCTGATTTTATTGGCACCATTGGTCTTCAACAGTATGCCGATCGCTTTATAGGTGCGTCTTGATCCAAAGCATGCCATCTCATCTCCTTGACGGATGGTACCACAGACATTGGAGGGGATATTGGGATAACTAACATTTGATTGCCTGCAGAAAACGAGATTGTTGGCGAGGCCCTGGTAGCGTTACAACATGATGATCTCAAGAGCATGGGCATTGCTAGCGTGGGACATCGCCTAACGATCCTCAAAAGCGTATATGATGTCAAAAGGGCTCAAGATGTCCCCATTGAGAGCGACCATTACCTACCCCTATGTACGTTGTCTCCGATTTCCCCTCTTGGGTGGACTGGCCTGATTCTAACCCGCGACCCCTGCAGCCGCCGACGCCGAAGCGCAATATGCTACCGCAACTATCAAGGACATCAAACATCTTGTCGAACAATTCCGTCTCCGCGATGAACGCATGAACCTACTCGAACAGGATCTGCGACGAATGACAGAAGATTTCAGACGATTGCGAGAGGATATGCTCCCGGCCTTGCGCTTGGTCAAGGATGCGCAGCAGCCGTTGCCCAACCTGAGTGGTAACAGCCAGCAGGCCTACGGCTACGAAACAACCATATCGCCCCCCGCACCAACACCACCCCCAGGCTCGAGTCAATCTGGAAGCTCAGTCAAGCGACAATATTCTACCCGCAAGATTCTCATCGGAGCTACACCAAAGAATGCATCACCCACTCAATCTACGCACGAGAGGTCAATAGCGGAGACTGCGTTGGACCCCGCAAGTGCTGCAGAGCGAGCTGTCCTATCGTCTTCCCATCTTGCAGCTATGAACGGAGGTGGCCAGGGCTCGTCCTCCCCTTCGTATCCCTCACCCAACATACCCTCCCCGACATCTCCTCAGACCCACATGTCCGCTACGACCCTCGCCTCTCGATCCTACCGCAGTGAAGCACCGACACCCTCCACACGAACCACCTTCAACGACGAAGGTCACACCAACGCAGTCTATGCCTCCCGCGAAAAGGCACCGCAAGGGCCGCCCCGCCGACGAGAAACCCCTGTACCTGATACACCCAGTCAGAGCAATGCTTCAGTCGAGATCTTCAAATCTTTCCGTGTCAGTATGGAAGACCCCTGCTACAAGGTTCTTCCTGCTGCGCTGAAAAAGTACCAGATCAACGCTCCATGGGACCAGTATGCTCTCTATATTGTGTACGGCGATCAGGAACGTTGTCTGGGCCTTGAGGAGAAGCCATTGATTCTGTTTAAGCAACTGGATAAGGAAGGCAAGAAACCCATGTTTATGCTACGAAAGACAACAACAGCACCTTTAGATGGAGAACCAGGAAGCGCTGGGCTGGGCAGCACCTCAAGAGGGGCACCAACAGGCTACGATCCCCCAGGAGGAATTATCTAAACTCTACTCAGAATCGGTGCCTCATGGTGGAGTTTCCCAACGATCCAAGCACAGAGTATCGGACGGCGCCTACCGAAACCCGAGTCCATTCGAGTGGTGAGCACGAGACGCATTCTGTACGTCAGACATGCAGGGTCGGCACAAACCACCACCTACAAGGCCGTACGATGCTGGACCAAGGTCTAGATGCGTTTCTTGGAAGTGGGACAAGGCAAGAGTCGGCAAACCTGTAGAGGTGTCTGCATGACGTTTGGTGATGTTTGTTTCAGTGGGTCAGCGTTTCTGAGCTGAGGTGGTGAACCTGAAACACCAGCCATGGGCTATTATGGGGCAGAACGCCAGACACTGCTCTGGCCTACCCGCGTTTGTCTTGGGCTGAATCACATTATTGACAGATTCGGAAACTAAGAGGGCAGGCTTGTTTGAAGACCAGGGTTTAGAGAGTTGCAGGGCTGGGCAACTGAAGATTTCCGACCGGAGGGAGAGCTTAGAGCAACTCGGTTCCTCGGCTGGTTCCACTCGAAGCTACATATTTGCTTTTGTCAAAGGGATGCTCATTGAGGCAGGACGTTGCTGTGGAAGTGAACGATCAAGCCACGGGCATCCATGCGCATGCAGCATTTTTTTTTCATCAAATTCATCATGGGGACATTGCGGTTTACGGCGTTTGAAAAGTCGACTAAAGTTGGGTGTTATTCTGCAAGAAGCGGCGGGAATGTTCATCGTCGTTCTATTTTTGGGGCTTGCATCTTAATTTCAGCGCAGCACAGCACAGCACAGCACGGTACAGAACATGGAGGAAGGGTTGGTAATCATGGGCGAGAAGCACGGGTTGGATCAGGACAGGTCAATGTACAAACAGTGTTAGGGCTAAAGGAGCCAGAATCTTTGTGAGTCGGATCTTGTGGACATTGCCTTGCATAAGAGCATATGCTGGCGGTTGATAAGATTTGGACATGATGTTAGAGCTTTGTGACAACAAACAGACTCTTGTGTGGAGTAGACCAAGAGTAATCTTTTCGAAGTTGAAGTTGATAGACAACGAGCATGTCTTTCTTTCATGGTATCTCTTCCGAGCACATTTCTTATCCAATATCAAGCCCTGGATGTGAAGGTTGGTTCTGGCTCCCACTTCACATACCATTGCCACTCCTCTGTAAAGTCTTCCCTCTTGCTCGCTTCAACCTCTTCGACGAACGCAACCACCGCTTCCAATGGCACTCCCCTCCTCATGCGCGTCTTGTCATCCCAGCTTGAATGCACGCCTACCAATGCCCTGGTTTTCCGATCAAACAATGCTGCACCGCTATGTCCCCAGTACGTCCAGCAGCTATGCTTAAGAGCGCCGATCTCACTGTTATCCTGCGGATCTTGATTCTTATTTAGGCCACGGAAAGTCCCCTCGCTAAGAACGAGTGTGTCGTACTCTGTCTTTACACCACTGCGTTCAGCCTCGAGGTCCTCGGAGCCCGGATGGCCGATGCATATTAGCTCAGTGTTGAACTTGGGAGGCGAGGTTGCGATACGGGCACGGGGAAACGGCCGGTGAGGAAGCTCGGCCTTGTCGATCTGAAGTAAAGCGAGATCGCGTATTGGATCCCAAGCTACCACTTTCGCTGAAACAACCTTTCCATCTGATGATAAGAGGACGTGTGATGTATCAGCTGTTAGCTCAGAGGGTTCTTCTGCAATGCAGTGCGCGCAGGTGAGGAGGACCCCATCGGGCGAGATGCAGACTGCAGTTCCAGCCTCTGACTGTGCAAAGACGAATGTTGCGGCTACCGTATCAAGTCCCTTTGGACTTGAGATGAAAGGTCGGAAAGCATCTCGGGGAATAGGAATGGTGTGAGAGGTCAGCCAGTTGCGTTTAAAGATGAGAGCATCGTGGTGCTTTTTTGAGAGGCCAAGGCTAGATAAAGAGAATAGAGTTTCTATCTCTGGTTTGTGAGAGGAAGCGTCTGTTGTCTGATCCTTTCTTGAGGATGCGGTGGTTGAAGAGAGTGCTCGAGTTGAACTTCTTGTTTGACGTGGCATAGATGGTGATGAGCCGGTCAAATCAATAGTGTCAGGCATGTTTTCTCTCAAGGCTCTAATTGCCTATAGAAGATTCACGGTTTGAGTCAAGATGTTAAGGAGGATGTTGCAAGTTCTGTGATGGGGAAATGGACGGCTCTAGCCATATAAGTCAAGTGACCAAGAACGTGCTGCTGCCTAATCCCGGGACGCATCAAGGAGTCAGCACAATTAAGCAATGAATACCATTTACAGGACAAATGCTACACAAAAAATCGACCATCGCTATCATCAAAGAAGCCAAACTATTCTGGTGTTGTTGTGGCATCCTTCAATAAGCGAGCGCGTGTATCCATTGATACCACGGAGCTTCCGGCTCAAGTTGCTTCGCCTTCCACTCATCCACGACTGTCGTATAATCCTCTGGCCCATATGGATCCGTCACCTCAGCAACTACACCATTTTTTCGATAGATTGGTAGATCCAGGTCCTTCAGTAGTAGGTCCAGATACGGAACAGCATCAAACACAAAGTCGGGAAAGCTGTGGCCAAAACCACCTGGGTACCGCCATTTTCCGAACCGACTATGAAGCACTGCCTCATGCTGGAATCTAGATACAAACTCTGGTGAAGGATTTCGAGGGAGAGATGGAATCATATCATCGAAGAAGGCGTTCATCCAGAGCGATTGGACATGGGAAACTATGGGGTTGCTGAAGTTGACTAGCATTCCCACGAAAGCAATATCTCGAGTCTTGAGGAACTGACTTGACGGCGGGATGATGAAGTGATATAGCGTATACGGCGTCAGATCTGTCGATGGCGTAATAGTATCATTGCTAGAGAGACCTTTGTCCTCTAGCAGCGTATGATACTTGCTATTTTGCACTTTCTGTATGGGCTGATCCTTGAGGCGAGGGAACTTGTCGAAGATCTCCTTATCGACTTGATCCAGGAGTGAAGCGTAAGGGAACGAATTCGGTGACGGCGTATGAGACCGACAAAATGTGCGAGCAAGTTACAACAATCCGCCACTGCACCACCTGCAGACAATACAAGAGCCAAATCATCCGCAACATCAACTGCGACAAAGTATCCATCTACAAGCTTGGCCTCTGCCGCAACGGTGTGAGCTACTCAACCTTTCGATATCAGCAATATGTATCTTGACCAGTCCCTCCTTGACAACCTCGAAGAAGTCCTTCTCATAGTTGAGAATCCCTATACTCGTTGCCACAAACATGGCATTCGACCAGGGTTTGAGCTTGGCCGTCTCGGGGTGAGAGTCGTATTTGTTGAGCGTGATAACGTCTTTACCAAGAATGCTCCAGAACTTATCGACGATAGCTCTTCCGATGAATGTTCCGTGGTAGAAGTTGCGAGTCTTCACGTATCCATCCGCGGCACCCCAACTACACGGACTGAACCACGTTAACATTCTTATATGGGCGAGTTTCTCGAGCCACTTCTTGAAAGGTGTGACATAAGGAGGTGCATTCCAAGCAGGGCCATGGCCAGATTCTGTAAAATTCAGTAAAGTCACTTCGCTATGTCTTTTCGATATTACTAACCTCGAATGACCCAGTTCACTCGAATGCCTTTGGTGGCATATAAATACACCATATCCCAAGCCGACTTTGTGCCTCCGAATACTGTCACTGACTTGGCCGTTTCGTAGGTATTCTCATGGTTGCGTAAGTCTTTTCCATGGAATATAGGGGCCTCGAAGACTTCCTGGCCTTCGAAGATTGGTAGAAATGGTTCTGAAGTGAGGCCTGTCGCAAGAACCAGTCTTTTGGCCCTGATCTTAATATTATCACCAATTTTGATGTCCCTTACCGTCAGAATCCAACCACCGTTCTCTTGATGCTCTGCTGTCTCAACCTTGTGCTCAAACCGTATCTTGTCATATGTATCAAAGTGTCGAGCATAGGTCTCCAGGTATCTGTGTACTGTCTGGCCAGGAATGTGCTGGCCTGGCTTGACACCAAACGTTTCTGTGTCCATGGGGAAATCAGGGTATTGGTAAGTACCCAACATGTTGTTGGTTTTCAGGCCTGTATAGAGGCGATGTTTTGCCCAAGTGCCACCAAGTGTAGCAGCTGAGTCGAAGACCGCCAGTGATTCTTCAGGGTGTAACTGATGGCGAATCTTGGCCGCAGCCAGCCCAGCCCAACCTGATGGATGTAAGCTTGCTGTCCTTTCACATATTCTTTAATATCTCAATCGATATGATTCCTTACCCGCTCCAACAATTACCACGTCAAGAGTCTCCATTATCAATCTCTTCTAGTCAATTCACGACTATTATATAAGAGCGATGGAGACAGATCAAGAAAACGCGGTGGACTTTTGGGGCCGAACCTCTTTTTCATATGTTCAGATTGCTCTCAAGTCCGAGGCATGACAAGATATGTGAGTCAGCTTACGCCGCTGTGCCATTTGTTGCATTGCATGGTTGGTCGTATTACATACACAGCCAGATATGCAGGATGCTGCAGGTTCGTGGCGTCCAGGTTACCAGAAGTGAGCATTTCCCATATGCCATAATTCCACGGGTTTTGAGTCTTCAAGGGCTGCAAACAGTTGGGGAAATAGTCGATAAGCTTGTTGGCTGTATTATTTGGCGTATTGGCACTGGATCCAAAGGTCGTACTATCACCATGTGTGTCTCATGCTGGTGGGTACAGTATCCAACAACACAAGGGAATAAATGCTGTGATTCTTCAATATGAAAATATCCTGATCCGTTATAAGCAAACCAAGGAATCAATCATGCATATTCTCTCGACAAGATTCCTCGTTTGTAAGTCTGATTACTTATTCATCGGATAGTATGGTTTGGTATAGGGTAGTGCCTTCATTAGGTAGTCCATGCTGCCGATGAGCCGTGTACCTCATACCAGATCTGCTGTCCGTCATCAAGACTACACCTGCTAACTCAAACTCGGAGTTCCTTATTGATTCAATCCAACTGTATTGGCTAACTAGAACCATAACTGGTGTTGTATTGCACATATGGCTGCGTCAAAGCACATATTCACGCAGTTGAGGTGTTGCTGCAGGGTTCATGGTTCTTGAGTCATGGCTGCAATATCACCAGCTCAACAGAAAGGGTTGTCGACAACGAGAGCAAAACAATACATCCACTTAACCACATCATATTACAGATATTCTATTGATACATATATAGCTGTTGTATCATTGACAGCAACACTATGATACATCTCTGGGTAACTACATAGCATGTGTTGCATAGAGAACGGAGCCTATTTTTGACAATCAAAACCACCCATGGTTGCACGAGAGTCTGAATAGGAAATAAGCGGAGGTATGACATGAGTCGTGCACCGGGGAGGATACGGAGGCCAACGCTCGCAGCTCTCCAACTCGTCAAATGTGGCTTCGGTAAGAGATGTCCTGCCGATGAGTACTCCGTAGCTGGACATAGTAAGGGATGCCAAGCCGGCTGGCTCCAGATAACTACTCGACTCATGGCGAGTATAGGATGATAGAGTAGGAGTCACGACAAACCACCTTGGGTGAGAGCTACGAAAGTGGCTGGTTGTAATGACACGAATGGGATGGCTAAATGGATGAAGGGAGCAGGTATATAAAACTTCACTTATTATTGGTGTTGCCTGTCTTTGCGAATCTTGGCCTGACATCTGGCAGCACCTCATGACAGAGACCCCTGCTCTGGGCCATACGTGGATATGGAGCCGAAATTGCTAGTGATGATGTTAACCACAGCAGACATGGGGCCTGGATGTTAACCGGAAGAATACTGCTGCAAATCGATGGACCAGACCCATACGATACAGAGATCCCAAAGTTAAATAACGAATAAACCCCTGAGCAAAGTTGATCAGGGGCATCATCGTTCATTATCCTTGGCCGGACTAGGAATGGGACAGGGACGGGGGGTTGACCTCACTTTATAGATGCAGGCTTGCAGGGGCTTGTCAAGCGCGGTAACGGACGCAAGTGGATATCTCGGGGTCGCAGTAAATTGCGCTGGAGCCTTTTGAAGGCTTTGATATTTTGCACTGATCGCTGCAACATTCTGGAGTCGTCACTGATCAAGCAGGTCAAGCAGCACAAACTAGA
>NC_030995.1:1390349-1391816 GCF_000149955.1 Fusarium oxysporum f. sp. lycopersici 4287 | reverse complement strand
AAACTGCTGCTGCTGGTCATGTCGGCATCGAGTCCATGCAGAGCCTGTACTGATGGTCTCGATGAGAAATTAGGTGCGTGTGTGTAGACCTCTGATAGTCGGCGGCCGTAGTCGTGTTTGACACAAAGATTCTTCCATGTCATGTCGTCGCTAAGGAGATCTCGCCATCGTTTGGAAACTTGCGAGGCTCGTGCTAAAACTTTTGGGTCATCGATGAAAGATAATATCTACACATGTGAGTAAGCCCACCGGATCTAGGGAAAGCAATGATATAAGGATGTTCCTTACGACACGCCAATCCTCATCGGCCACCTCGCGACAGTCTTCCTGCTGCAGGACCTGGCGTTGTTGCTGAAGCGCGACAGCCTGTGGTAGGCTCCAGTGCTGCTCGTCATGTTCAAACAGGTTCCGATAAGTATGCCGTCCATTTCCATTGTTGTCTATTGTTTCTGTCCTATTTCTTCTGTCGTTGCTATTCTCCGACAGCCATTTCCCCACACTCGGATCTTATCACAGCCCTCACTGTCGCGCGTCAGCATAAACAGCCCCGACAGATGCGGCATCTGCCAGTTGTCTTGTCAAACTGCTCTTCTTAACCCCGTGTGGATCGGCAGACGAGTCATCTTCGCCTCGCTTCCCTGTCTCGTCTCATCATAAGACTTTGGCACCCTCAGGCAGCTTCGTCTTCTTGCCCGAGTGGCTAGCCGCCCACTCGACATGCCTCCATCAGCCCCTTAGCCGGCCCCCGTACCCCTGCCCTGTTCCCCATTTCTCATTACCACACCCGCGCTTCTTTGGTTGCTCTCCCCGATCGCGCGACCCACTTTATCGCCGTCGGCTTACGGGGAGCCCCCGAGAATTCTCTTCAGAGTCTCCTGTGAAACTCCAGAGCTGTATCTTTCGAGACGATATGAGTCGAGTTCTAACTTGGCTATATTTCATTGTTCTTTGTGGTTTCCTGAAATCTTGAATTGAACTCTCGAAGATACACGCCAGCGCTTTTTTTTTTTTTTTTTTTTTTTGATTCTTGGGTCATTGAAGTGCAGGCCCTGGAGGTTGAGACGGGCCGTGCCACCCCCTAGACCCCATTCGCGGTCTCTGTTTCCTTCGGTTTTGCTAACTGCAGCACTTAGGCTCACTCCCGAACTGATCGCCGAGTGTGAACGTGTTGTATCGAAAACATTTCCAGCTTGTGTTGCGTTTCACAAGCCCTCTTTTGTACAACAGCTGAAGAGCGCATCTTTGGACGCTGCTTTGGTCTACGGTCTTTTGACTTGTGCCGCCAGGTACGTTACTCTTGTTTTGTCGTTACCTCATGTCATTTTCGAATTATCCCTCACACGCTCACTCCCCGGTATGTGGATCCACCGACCGGTGACGGTAGCACCGGTTTGAGCTTCGACACGCCGTAGACCGGATTTGAGCCGAGGCTTCCCGAACCACGGCATTCCGAATCACAGCCTGTTT
>NC_030995.1:1362627-1389387 GCF_000149955.1 Fusarium oxysporum f. sp. lycopersici 4287 | reverse complement strand
GATCTTCATGCTATTTTCAGCCTTTACAGCCAGTGCCACTGTTGCCTACCTGTCTCTCAAGGGCCTCACACCGCCCAACGCTGTCGAGACCGCCTCTCACATTGTCAAGGATGGTCTACGATTTATGAGTGATGGCACTGAGAACTGGCCTCTGATGGGCAGCTGGCTTCGACACCTCACCGTCATGCAAAGAGTGCTTAACAACGATGCTGCGGCTGCCAATGGTGGCTCCTTGCGCCATGGCTCGACATCTCACGGTGCGGGTGTTAAGGACGAAATCTCATCCAACGCTGACACCAACCCGGATGCGATGGACTATGACCAGCAGACCAACCATGCAGGTAGCGTCTCAGGTCAAGGCAATCCTCGATCTGTCTCAGAGTCTGTGCGTGGCGACAGTGAGCCTCCTGTTGTTCTGGCAAGACGACCTGGCGTTACAACCATCAACGGGTCTGGGGGAGCATCCACCCCTACGACAGTTTCGCCACCACCGTCCAATACGACCCACGGAACAGTACCCGATATCAAACAACAGCCTAGCCCAGAAATGGCAAATGGGATTGTGCCTCCTCAGGATGGACAGACGACGAGCCAGGATATGACTGCACCAGAGCTTTGCCAAGCCTTTGAGCGACAGCTCCTTGATCTCGATGATCTTGCGGCTTTCATGGGCGGAGGGGTTTAGTAAGAGACGAGGCTATGAATAATTTTCAACAGAAATAATGAGGGTCTTTAGCGATTGGTATCAAATTTTGGGCAAATGCAAGATCATAATGGTGAAGTCGGGGGATCGCTACATTAACAAGAGACTTGCCAGGGTTTTTGTAGGACTACGTTGCGAAGGAATACCCAATATAACCTGGAAGGGCGTTGGGGAGAGTCTTTTTTGGTACCTAGAGGTACCCAGTCGATATATTCAAGAAGTCGGTGTTCTCCTTTCCTTCGAGACACCAACAGTTACAACCCATGTTTGCTGTGAAGTGCATGTAACCAACCCTGATATGGATAGAACCTATCCGAGCACCAAGCATGTCGATTTTGGTTTGAGGCTAGGAAACTCTCAAGCGACTGTTGATCTGAGCTTCCTGCTCTAGTGTTGTGTATCTGGCTACTAGGGTTCTAGATGAACTTTGACTTACACCAGCCCCGAGTTCACCCGTCATGGTCTGATAGTGTCTATTTCTATATCCCTGAATGACGAACCCAGATTACGGTAGTGTTGTGAAGGACGTAAGCTAGTGGGCCGTAGACACCAACCACATCTACTTCACTATCTTCAACCAGCAAAAGTTATTCGGACATCAGAAATATGGCCGAGGATAGCTCATGGCAATGGAATTGTTGATAACTGACAAGTAACATGGCAAGTCCGGTAACCAGATTTGAACGAGGCTCATTACACCGGGGCTCTTGTATTTCGGGGAGTCGGGAATGATGTAAAGTAGTCCGTGATATGGTGGCTCGAATGACAAAGTATCACGCTTCTAGAAGCCTTCTGGAAGGCCCGGCAAGAGGTTGGATTTCGGTTACATTCAAGCTTGAAACGATGGATTGGAAAAGGTTTAGCTGACGAGCTAGAGAGATCAGCGGGCGTAAGTGATGGGCTGGATTTGAGTAAGAGGGATTTTCTGGGGAAACAAGCTTGTGGAAACGCATAAGCTGTGGAGGGATGCTTTCATGGGGGTGACACGCGGAGGAGGAGGGTTGAAGCTCAAGGTCAGTGCTGAAGGATGAGACCTTATGTTGGTGTTTAATTGGTATACGATGCTGGCGTTAATTTCCAGGGATGAATCTATCGAATGATATTGGTGTTTCTGAGTCATTCGTCCCGTATTCTTCCTCAAAATGGCTCTTGATCAAAAGTGCAAGTTGAGTGATGCAAGCTGGTGATGTCAAGTCGTAGGCACATGGGCTCCACTTCAGATGCCGGATTGCCGATTCCCCCAGGAGCCGCTTACTCGAACTAGAATAGCTCCGGGCATCTCTCTCCACTTTATCGGCCGTCGTGTGCCGGGATGAAGCGGGGACTGATACTTGGAGATAGAGGAAGCTTCTCCAGGTTTGAGTAGTGCGGAGGAGGCACGTCTAGTCTATGAGTCGTGAGGGGAAGGCAACTACGTCAGGCTACTTGAAGAGAGAAAGGGAGAAGAAGGCATTTTGATATTGTTGACCCGCGTTGCTTGGACAAGTTTGGGAGTTGCTTGTTAGAGCAATCACAAATCGAAATGGCTTACACAAGCTGAGATATCGCAACAGGGACATGAAATCTTTCACGGTGTGATGTAACGTGGATCTCAGCGACGATTGCACACAACAGCAGAGATCCCTGTCTTTGCAACACCCAACACGAGATCTGCAGCACTACCTCATAGATGCCGAATCAAAACATCACGTCTCCGGAACCGGCACCCTCTAATCTACGAATTATGGGGACCCCCGAACTCTTCTGATCCCTGCTGATGCTTGTATCGTAAGGGTATGATAGGTTCGTGGGATATTCGCTCACGGTTCGGAGATGGTGCATTGAGTTTTGGAGGAGTTGGTCAAGTTGGGGGAGATGGGGAAGAGTATATAAGTGAGGATGATCCTCGCTTGGAGTAGGTTGGCCTTTCGATAACCAGCGTTGACTGTGTGTCTTTACTGATACCTTACTCACTCGCATTCATACGCATCAATCGTGGTGACTTCCTTCCATTTATACCAGTTCATTGTTGATAGCACTCAACGCCAGCTCATAGCCCAAGAGGGTCACTTCCACAAACGTCATCCAGACGTCTTCACTACCTACAACCTTTTGTACGATAACAAAAGCCCACAATGACTCAAGACGAGTACAACACTCGCGCACCTCATGAGGGCATGTCCCCAGGTCGCTACGCAGCCACAAGATTCTCCTCGCTCAAACCTCCCATGCACAATGTGCCGAATCCGATAAAACTCGTGCGCATGCTGAACTCCCAACAATGGGCATTCTTCTTTGTCGCCTTCGCGGCCTGGGTACGCTCCTCTTCCAAGTACATCATCTTATCAATAACTAACTCATGACATACAGACATGGGACGCATTCGATTTCTTCTCCGTATCTCTCTCCGTTACAAGTCTGAGCAAAACCTTCGACAAATCCAAGACCGACATCACATGGGGTATTACCCTCGTTCTCATGTTCCGATCCGTTGGCTCTATCGCCTTCGGTATTGCGAGTGATCGATACGGTCGAAAGTGGCCATTCGTGGTTAACAATCTTCTCTTCATTGTTCTTGAACTTGTGAGTACAGCCCTACAGAAACCCCTGTCACATTGGGCTTGGCAAGGCCGATGCCAAGAGATCTACGAGATATGTCCGAACAGTCGCTGACGAAATATCAGGGCACTGGTTTCTGTCAAACCTACCAGCAGTTTCTAGCTTGCAGAGCCCTTTTTGGCGTTGCCATGGGTGGTCTTTATGGTAATGCCGCCGCCACTGCTCTCGAAGATTGTCCTGAGGAGGCACGTGGTCTTATGAGTGGTATGCTCCAGCAAGGTGTAAGTAGCAATGCCCCGCCTGACTGAATTCCATTATCTAATTGTTGCAGTATGCTTTCGGATACCTTCTCTGTGCTGCATTTGCTCGCGGTCTAGTCGATACAACATCTCACGACTGGCGTCCTCTCTTCTGGTTCGGCGCTTGTCCCCCCGTACTCTTCATCATCGCTCGTCTGATGCTCCCCGAGACCCAAGCCTATCAGGAACGCCAACACGCACGGGAAGTTGCTGGTGCAGACGGAAAAGGGAAGGTTTTCATCAAAGAAGGCAAAGTCGCTCTAAAGCACCATTGGCTTCTGCTGGTATACCTCGTCCTTCTCATGGCGGGCTTCAACTTCATGAGCCATGGCAGCCAGGACTTGTACCCTACCATGTTGCAGAACCAGCTCAACTTTTCCAAGAACAAGGTCACAGTCACCCAGGTCGTGGCTAACTTGGGAGCTATGCTTGGTGGCACTGTCGTCGGTTTCAGCAGTCAATCTATTGGCCGTCGAATCAGTATCATCGCTTGTTGCATCGTTGGTGGCGCCCTGCTCTATCCCTATACTTTCGTCCGCGACTCTTCAATTATCGCGGCTGCCTTTTTCCAACAATTCTGTGTCCAGGGAGCGTGGGGTGTCATTCCCATTCATCTGATGGAATTATCTCCAGGCGCTTTCCGTACTTTCGTCGTCGGTACATCCTACCAACTTGGTAACCTCGTGTCTTCTGCGTCATCTACCATCGAGGCCCGTCTCGGCGAGAACTTCCCACTTCCCGACAACGCTGAAGGCGAGACTCGCTACGACTACGGAAAAGTGATCTGTATCTTTATGGCTTGTGTGTACGTGTACGTCATTGTCTTGACGTTTATCGGTCCCGAAAACTTGAGGGGCAAGTTCGATGTTGCTCACGACTCTGATGCCAGGGAGGCCATGGGCGACGGGGCTATGGATCAGGCTGCTGACCGTCATGGACATTACGACGAGGAAACTGGTAGGATCAGCAGTGAGAAGCCTGAGGTTGTCCACCTGCGGGATTAGATGTAGGGGGATGACTAGGAGAAAGGATGAATGGTTGAGATGTTCTGCAATGATGACTGAGGTGCAACACTGCACGCATATAGTTCATGCTGTTAGTCCAGAAATAGCTATGAAATTCATGAAATATTCCAAAGCTTTGTTGTGCTTGATCTCATGTGCCGGATCGTCGGTGATGATTCCTCATGACTATGGGCATTCCCCGCATCGGTGGAGCGGATGTCGGCAGTATACGCCAAGAGTTCATGACCATTTCCCCAGAACATCAGTTGATCCAATTCGTTTCGGACTTCTTAGTTAATTCCTCCGCCTTTTTCTGGATCAACCATGGTACGTAAAATGTCTGGGGAACCTGTTATTCGGATACGCATTTCCCCACTCTCAAACGCGGATCCGAAGATAGTTGCATTTTGAATCAATGTGTTGATTCCAAACTTGACCCAGCTGACCGAGTCTGTAAAGAGTATCATCAATATCGTTGGTGCCAAAAACTGTGTTAATCCTCCGGAGAAAGGGAGTTCATTTGCTTACTCCTCAAGCCTCTGACATGGCTCCAACACGAATGGAGATATTTTTCGTAGAATAGCTCTCCACTTGGCGATGAAGTAATTCCAAACTAGCTCCCGCTCTTGCTTAACCGACTAGGATAGTCGTGGGAATCATTACTCACTGGCCCCATTGTGCGGAGATCTACTCAAGTATATATATCCCATATCCGAGAACCTTGAGAGCTTCTGCACTCCACAGATTGTCTCATAGACACCTTGATAACTTACACTTTTCCAAAGACATTCTAGCTTCGTGCTTAATTTGTTATAGAATGGCTCTTACTGGCAGCTGCATGTGTGGTGCCATCGCTTACAAGAGCGACAGTAAGTTCTTTGAACCAATCATATAATACGAATTCATCTAACTAGATAGGCGACGCTGCTATTACGGCTCTCTGCCACTGCATCGATTGCCAGAAGTGGACTGGCGGTGCCTTTACTTCCAACGCTGTTGTCGCTGAGGACGACTTTTCCGTCACCAAGGGTATTACCTTCAACCAAGTTTCTTTACCAAGCAGACACTGATATTTCCAGGCTCTCCCAAGCAATACGATGTCACCGGCGCCTCTGGTAAGATAAACCACCACTTCTTCTGTGGTGACTGCGGCTCCAGCCTCTACACTCGCCTCGACGTCATGCCTGGCAAGATTATCATCAAGGCTGGTGGTCTTGACAACGGCAAGGCCAACCTCGACAACAAGATCAATGTCGAGTTTTACTGCCGTGATCGTGTTAGCTACCTGCAGGCTGCTGAGGGAGCCAAGCAGGAGCACCTCTTTGGCTAAGATTGGGGGTTGTGGGAGATGGACGTGGTCGTATGTGTGAATGCGGAGCTAGGTGTATAGCATTGAATAGTGATGTTGTTCTCCAGGATTGCGTCCCTCGTTTCGCAGTCCGACTATAACCCAGAATTGATTCTTGTTATGGGGCAGTTCATATGGAACGGCACCGCCACAAGGCGTTTGCAAGAACGTGACCTCCACTCTCGTTGCATCTGCCAGATAAAGCAGTTCGTCTGCTAAGCTTCGGTCGGGTACCACCAGGTGAGATGACTTCTGAAAAGGCCAGCAGGCGGCTGGTGGTTCTCTTCTGCGGCATAGTGCTCTTTACACTCTGGTTCATATTCGCATGAGAGCCCCCAAGGACAGCGCCTTGATCCAAGTAGACTACCGGGCTGTCGGCGAGCCTTGCCAACATACTTTCCCTCCGGTTGTATGAAGCCACCTGGCCACATCCAGCGCTGCCTTACGAGCCCCGGCTTCTGGGTTCGGCATCTTGGTTCATTCCAAGTGCAGTCTTCCGCAGCAAGTCTCCACTTCCAATCATAAGGCGATCGACAAGAACCAAGCTGTTGGTAACTCACTACTTCTATGTGCCAGCCCTGCCTCTGATGGGTTCCCCAGCGTACGGTTATGGAGTAATCAGTAAAGCAGATAGGACACGAGCCCAATGAGCCATCATAAGACTTGAACCCCCCCGATAATTCTACCAATTCTGGCAAGGTATACAGACCGATTCGTGCATAGCCATCCTCGTAGCGTTTAGTATTGCTGCTAATATGAAGGCATATAGGCAAGGAAAAGCGATCAAGAAGTTCCTGCACTCCTAAATCTCCGGGATGCCATATTGCCAGAGTCCTCTGCACGAATAGCTCATCTTGAATTATGCGAGCAAAGGATGTCCACCGTTCTGTGCCACCATCCTCGTATCGAAAGATATCTCCGTGGTAGTTGAGCGTATCGAGGGAGAGTCCGTGGGTAGGGCCGTTGAAATGGCGATTCATGATAAGTCGCACGTCGGGATATGTCATCATCAAACCAAAGTCGATCCACAGATAAAAATGGAAGTGGTACAAACAGTTTTTCTTACAATCCCATTTGTAGCACTTGCAGGGGTCAGTTTTCCCTCGTCGGTCCCGTTGGTGAAGCCTCACACAGGTGTAACAAAGATACGAGCTTGCGCAATCCTTCTCTAATAGCTGCAGAAACTCTTCCAACTCCATTCCCTCAAGTTTTACATTGCGGGTGATCCCCGAAAGAAGAGCGTGGTAGGCGTAACAGGTAAGGCTGAGTGATATTAACGAGCCATTGGGGAGGAACTCGGTGACTTGCAGGATGATCTCAGGGGGGATTCGAATGAGATCTCCACGGGAATCTTCTTTCAGTCCTTTCAGAGCGGGTCTCCGTCGAAGGTGATTGAAGAAACGTCTGAGGTGTTTGCGCATGTTTGTGTTTGATGGCAAAGATGGCAGATTTAAACCTAAGATCAATAAAAATAAGGAAAAGCGGAGAGATATATAACTTGTTGATACCCTAGTAGCTTAGAGTTTTCATAACCTGTCTCACCTGTAATTGAACCCAAGTTTGACACGCCACAGCAGCAGGATTGCATCATTCCGTTTGACTTGGCTTCATGAACGGCAAAGTATCGCTGTGCTTATGATTGGGTTTTCAACAAAGAGACTACTATTCCACAAGATATATGCTGACAGGGGTCACTAACTACGACCCTCCAAACACACAGCCCGGCTTTCGGGCTCAAGCTCATCCTAATATGCTGCTGCCTTACAAGCACATAGCCTTGATCCTAAATGAATGAAATGCTTAGACCAGATTAGATGAGTTCAGTATAACTTCAACCTAAAAAGCCTAAATTTCACATCCTAACTGGAGCCTTTAGTCTTATATCCCGTATCTGCATCACATGAGCTTACAGCGGCGGTGTATGAATCATTTCTTAGTGGCTGTTTCTCTGGAGATTGACTTACAGGGGCAGGATGTCTTATTTCAGATTTCTCCATCCTTCTTCATTCTGGGTCTCCATAAGAATTCTCCTTTCATTCTCAATTATCACGACTTCATCAACATTCACGCATTGCTCTTATACTCCGTATTCGGCCATTGACACGCACGTCACTGATTGCTGATTTGACGTTGTACAAGCCAAGAGTGGGGCATTCTCAGCTTCTCCGCAAGTTATTAGGGCGATCTCCCGAAGACCAGCAACCATCAACATCTAAACACGTCTTAATAAGTAACAAGGGTTTTACTATTAACAGCCACTCGCCATTTTATACTTCTTGGCTTGTTCAAGATGGGGCCATCACAGTCTACACACAAGTCAGATGACTCTCACGGGCAAGAGTTTATTCTCCCGCCCTTCACTCGTGACGTTACTACCACTAAGCCAGAGGCCAAAAGATGGGTCGAAGATGGCATCGTTTGGTGCTACGCTTTCAACCATGCCGAAGGAGAACGCTGTTTTGAAAGGGCCATTGAAATCGACCCAGAATGTTGCCTCGCATATTGGGGGCTTGCCTTTGCTCTTGGTCCCAACTACAATAAGCCATGGAAGGCATTCGACCGGAACGATCTCAAACACACCACTTTGAAAGGTCTTGAAGCCTGCAAAAATGCAGAAGCTCTAGCCTCAAAAGCGAGCCCCGTTGAGCGAGCCCTTGCTGGTGCCATTCGACATCGCTATCCTAAGGATGAGAACGACACAAATCATGCCAGGAGTTGGAACAGTGCCTACGCGGAAGCCATGAGACCTGTTTATGAAGAGTTCAAAGATGATCTTGATATCGCAACCCTGTACGCCGATTCACTCATGAATCTCACGCCCTGGGCTCTATGGGACGTCCGAACAGGGAAGCCTGCGCCTGGTTCTAAGGTCCTTGAGATTCAAGAAGTTCTGGAAAGAGGTATCGCTCAGGAGGGGGGATATGAGCATATCGGACTCTTACACGCCTATATTCACGTCACAGAGATGTCGACCGAGCCCGAAAAAGGTCTCCTTGCAGCCGAGCATCTTCGCAAACTGGCAAATGAAGCAGGCCACCTAGCTCACATGCCTTCGCATCTCGACATCCTCATCGGAGACTATCGGCGTGCCATATCTGCTAATGCAAAGGCTGTCATGGCTGATGAGAAGTTTGTATCCCTCCGGGGTGGCGGCGACTTCTATACCATCTATCGTATGCATGACTACCACTCACTCATCTACGCCGCCATGTTTGCTGGCCAGTACGGTGTCTCGATCAAGGCAGTGAACCAAATGGAAGTGGCTATTCCAGACGAAGATCTGCGAATTGAGTCGCCCCCAATGGCAGATTGGCTGGAGACTTTTAGATCAGTTCGTCCACATATCCTGATCCGCTTTGGAAAATGGGAGGAAATCATTGACATGCCACTTCCTACGGACCAGGAACTGCTCTGCGTGACCACCGCGACGATTCACTATGCCAAGGGTGTTGCTTATGCGGCGCTGGGAAATGTTGAAGAGTCAGCGAAGCAGCGAGAAATGTTCATCGCTGCCAAAGCCCGTGTGCCGCCGACTCGTACACAGTACCCTAATAAGTGCCTTGATGTCCTGGCTGTGGCCGAGGCCATGCTCGATGGCGAACTTGAGTACCGACGGGGCAACATTGAGCTTGCATTTGAGCATCTTCGAAAGTCAATCGATCTCGATGATGGTCTGCGATACGCTGAGCCGTGGGCATGGATGCAACCCGCCCGTCATGCGTACGCCGCTCTCCTCATGGAACAAGGCCGCATCGAAGAAGCTGCTGAAGTATACCGCACCGACCTCGGTTTGAATAACAAGCTATTCAGGGCAAGACACCACCCTAATAATGTCTGGGCCCTCCACGGCTATCATGAGTGTGCAGTGAAGCTGGGACTTGACGGCGAGGTACGGATCGTAAAGCAGCAGCTTAAGACGGCTATGGCTTTTGTAGATGTGCCTATCGAGTCGTCATGTTATTGTAGGCGAGATGTTGAGAATCCTGTTGGATGCTGTCGTTTGTGATCCGCTTCTATAGATCACTAGATTGTTTTTAAGACAGGGCGATAGTGTGTTAGATAGCCTAGACTCTTCTTTAATGATTGGATTGACGGCCTTTGGGAATGATTATTTGTGGTCCATGATGAGTTCAGCGTCTTTTAGATAAAGCTTCAGCAATTATGATCCCTCAGGGAGCAAGAAATCTTCTGGCCTTGAATAGAGATGATAGATTAAACTCATCAAAGACCGCCCTAAGTTTATGATAATTGACCTAAATCTTTGTGTCATTTAGGATCGAGGTTTCTTGCCGCCCGTAGCTATCCAATACTTAAGTAAGAGTACCAGAATTTGTGCAATGATATGAAAATCGCTATACATACTTATTTGCTGTCGCTTGAGCCAAGGGGCGTTTAGTCAAATCGCTTATCGCATTGTCCGCACGTTGAAGTGAAGCAAACCCCACCGTCATGAAATGACTCCAATAATTATCACCAACATCCACTTCCCTCTTGCATCGCACACTCATTTCGTGACTGGACTCTGATGTTCCAATGCCACGCCCTGCCAAGAAAGGCATCTGGTTAGCACAATTACCTCAATTCGACATCGCTTAGCTAACATGGATGAAGCAATACTTGCCGTCGTCGCAAGCTAAAGTGTAAGAGTGACGCTATTTCCAAGACCCTGTTCTAATGCCTGTAGTAGGCAATCAAGCACTTCCCATCTGCGGGCAATGCACAACCAGCGGTCTTTACTGCGATAGATCAGACAAACCAACACGTTTCAGTCTGTCGTCTCGCTCTTTCTGAGTTACTTAGCTGACTGCTCAACAAGTCCTCCACAAAGAATTACCTAATCCTGACTCTCCACGAACAGCTCTACAAGACCAGAACATAGCGCGCCTCTTCCATTCTTACACCTCTAATATCTCGGAATGGTATGATCTCAGCGACTCAGCATGTTCTTTTGGTCTTGAAGTTCCGTCCATCGCTCTAGACGAGCCTCTCCTCTTCTGCGCCGTCATCGCACTCTCTTCAATGCATGCATGTAAAACATCAGCTCCAAGTTTTCGCAAAGTCGCTGAATTCTACCATCATCGTTGTGTTCAATTTCTCATCGCTTTGGATGCAGGCGATGAACTCATCAGCCGAGGTGTAGCGCTCGCAGCGACGTGTCTTTTGCGTTCATACGAGATTCTTGACGGTGATGTTGATCCCAACATGCATCTTCGTGGTGCTTACTCAATGGCTTCGCTCCATGATGTACTCTCAGGTATTCCACAAGCAGGGCTTCTGGGCGCGGGGTTCTGGAACTATCTCAGAGAGGACATTACGTTCAGTCTATTTGAGGAATGTCCGTTGAAGATGAACCTGGAGAGTACACCACTAATGATTCAACGTACCTCTGATCAGGATTATCTTAACTCTATTACTCTAATCCTGGGCAAGATAATTAATATGTCTTTCAAACAAGACACAGATGGTCGTCAGTGGGACTACATAAAAGACGACCTCAAAAGCTGGCGGAATTCTTGCCCTCGTCACATGAAGCCTTACTCAAGACTTCAAGGTGAGAATACCACATCTCATCTATTCCCTGCAATCTGGTTCCTGCAGCCTTGCCATGGTGAGCTAAGTCCTTCCCTGCCCCGAAACAGCCATGTCTCTAATGCCGAATAGCTGCGATACTTCACTACTATCTCGTCGCAATGACGATAGTCTGCATCTACACTTCTCCCAAAAGCCTGGAGGACCTAGGTGGACTTGATCTCCCTGAGCTCGAATCTCAGTCCAAAGAACAATTTCTTGAGAACTTTGCGCTTGAGATTTGCGGCATTGCTTTCACTGCCAAGGTGCCGTCAGTTCTGGTAAATGCGTTCGGGCCAATAGCTTTTTGTAAGTAACACTACCCCGTCTCTGCCATCAATTTTAACCTTTGGATAGGCGCAAGATTTATCAAGGCCGAGGCGTCGCAACAGGAGCTAATTCGGCAACTACTCGCATGTAAATCAACTATAGGATGGCCGGTTGAGCGACTCATTGGTGATCTGAAGACATCCTGGGGGATGGATCAAGAGTAGAATGGCGATGTCGTGACTCCTCGACGTGTTACTATCGCTAAACCCACAGAACCACGTTACATGAAGCAAACTCATCGATACATCTCTTCACGACAAGTTGTTGCATCGTGGCAGCCGAGAACCTATACCAGTGGGGAAAGGTTTTCCGAGCTCGGGAAACCCACATCACCAAGTTTACTGATTACAAGTATAAATGAGGAGGTCTTTTCACCCCCCAGAATATCCAAAACAGTTCTTCAGTCTCATATAAATTACTTCCAATTGCCATCGTATACCCCACTAAGGTCCTTTATCATGTTGCGCGCCCAAAAACTTTCCTCGGCCTTCACGAAACATACACGCACCTTTGCGACAGTCACACAACCTCCTCAGGTCGGGGTTGTTCGACCTTCAGCTCAAGAAGTAAAGAACTGGACTCTCGACTCCAGAAACCTTGAGAAATCTGTGCGACACATGCACAGAGATGGCTTAGTTGTTGTGGAAGATGTTGTCCCTCACGAGGACATCGACATCCTCAATAAGAAGATGATTGAGGATGCTCATACCCTACAGGCTCGTGGTGACAAGGGCCCTTTCAACTACAACAAGGGAAACATTCAGCAGGATGCTCCTCCTGTTTCTGAATACTTCAGCCCCTCCATATTCACAAGTAAGTATGCCTCTACGAATTTGTCCTACCCCATCTGACTTACATGCCCAAGACCCCATTGCCACACAAATCACCACTGCAATGATGGGCCCACGGCCAAAGTGGACGTTCTGCTCTGCCAATTCTGCAATGGCAACTCTCCCTGGAGGAACTCCTCAGCGCCAGCCAGTTCATTCAGATGCAGACTTTGCACACCCAGACCACCCCTTTGCCCTCGTCGTCAATATTCCTCTGGTCACAACTACACCAGAGAATGGATCCACAGAGATATGGCTTGGCACCCACAATGGGTTTGGCCTTGATGCACAAGAAGGTGCGCACGGTGAGAGAGCCAGCGGTCGCATCAGAGAAGAACTCCTACGCCAACGTCAAGAGATCTCACCGCCCTTGCAGCCCGTCATTAAGAAAGGCAGCATCGTCGTGCGCGATCTCAGGCTCTGGCACGCTGGTATGCCTAATACTACGCAACAGACTAGGGTGATGCTCGCCATGATCCACTTTGCACCGTGGTTCAGGAACAGAATGAGACTTGAGCTGGGCGAAGATGTAAAGCCGACTCTAGAAAATCTAGAGAGGGAGGGAAAGCTGGGGTTGGATGTACCAGTGGACTGGGCGACCAGGGAGGCCGTGCTTGAGGGTTACCTGAACCGAGGATTCGGGAATAGCTATGATTTCAGCCAAGAAGCCTGAAAGCTTGGCATATAAGCTTATTTTTTAGGATCTGAACTCAGAATATGATATGTAGTATCGCATATGCTTTAGTCCATTGTCACTTATAAAAACGCCATCAAGTTACAAGTTACCAAGTATTCGTCATATTCGCAAAGTAAATCTAAACAATAATTGCTATAGCACCTAAACTCCATATCCCCTCATGAACAACCATCATTAGTCAGAATCGCTGCTGGAGCTACTGTCCATGCCGCGGGTCTTGTGCTTCTTATCCTTCTTGTGTTTCTTGTCCTTCTTGCCCTTCTTAAACTTGTTCTCGAGCACATTGGCACCGATAGCACCAGCGGCCGCGGCTCCGAGACTGCCTAGAAGACCACCGCCAGCTGTGTGCGCAGCCCAAGCAGCGGCACCTCCGCCAACGAGAGTAGCTCCGAGGCCACGATCACCGTCGGGGCCGGGTTGACCGGGAGGGTATTGTCCTGGAGCGCCGCCCTGGGGATAGGCAGGGGCACCGTATTGAGGATTGTTGTGCTGTTGTTGAGGATAGGACGATGAACCGCGCTGGTCGTAGGTGGGTTGTTGCCCGTACTGCTGCTGGGGAGGAGCGTGCGAGCCGTAGCTGGGCTGAGGCGAGTGGGAGGCATATTGAGGCTGTTGTTGACTGTAGCCATATCCCTGGGGCTGTTGCTGCTGGGAGTACTGCTGCTGTAATGTTGTTAATGATGGCAGAGAAGAGTTGGGATGAGAAACATACCTGTTGGGGATAGCCGCCCTGCTGAGGATAGCCTTGGGGTTGGCCATAGTTCTGCTGCTGAGGATAACCACCCTGCTGGCCGTAACCACTGTTGCCACTGCCGTAATAATCGTTGGCGGACATGTTGGTTTTGTAGGTTATAGGTACTAGGTAGAGAAATAGATAGAGAGGTAGATGAAGAAATTGATCAATAGGATTGTTTGAGTGACGAGTAGACTAGATGATGATGGACGGAAACTCAAAACGACAGCTCCTCCCCCGCCTTTTAAATACCACGATCGCTCCATCTCTCCCGCTACAGCAAAAGAGCTGCTTTGGCTTAGCTTCCCATTAAATCCGCCTTAGCTGACAAAAAGCCAACAAGGCTTCTTCACGTCACAGACCACTCAGTAGGACTAGGCGCAGTTCACAGCCGCACACACAAGCCCGTAAGCTCAAACTAACCGCTAACGGTGCAGGGCTGAGCCACTAATATCGTCGAGTGACATGCTGTGCGCCGTTTGTGGGGTTATCGGGTTTCCCGAGTCCGAACCTGGGACATGCTGAGCCACAATCTCTGTTGCAATTGATCGGCAGGGTCTTGTTCTGTGCATGGAACATGAGGCAGAATATCGAAATGCTCACCAGATGCAGAATAGCATGAACCAATAAGCAACCAATAAGCAAGAAATTAAACATTATTAAGATATTCATCGCGAGCGGAAACTAGGCTATTTCGTTAAAGCCACGCTGGACTTGGTCGCATATCTCCTCCACTATCTTCTCCTCTGCCGCCTCATCACCAAGCCCCAATGCTCCGGACTGCCACGTAACCGTGTACACCAGATCGCCATTCTTCACAGAGGCGATATTGAAACAAATGGGGCAACCTCCAACGTGGCCAGGCTGCGCAAAGCTCAACTTGGACACCTTTACCCTGTCATCACTCGCATTGTTGCCATCAAAGACGCCAACATTGCTGAACTCGTATGACGAATCCCGCTTCTTGCCAATCTTACCAAGAGTCCATTTTCTCATACTCGGGACATATCGAAGCAGACCAATGGCGTTATCTTCGAGTTTGGTGGAAGTCATGGCGAACTCCTTTGTAGCTTCAGCAGCTGATGCCCACTCTTGTTCAGTCAAAGGACCTGTCGCAGCGCTACGAAGATGGATAGTGTATGAGCCAGATACAATATCACTCGCCACGTCATTGGACATGCCGATTGATCTTCGCATATTTATAGCTGTTTGCGCCACAAAATTGGTGACGTTGTTGTCTTGGACTGCCTTGCTCAGTGCGCGGGTGATGAGCTGGTGCATGACTCCTGACAACCTCGCATCATGAGTCCGCGCAAGCTGGATAACCTTGTTTACTTGCGACGCCTCAACCTGTCGAATTTTGAGTTTGTTGTGATATGTCTCAGGGTCGAAGAAGATGGGCGCTGCTGTCCATGTACCTTCGTCGACATAGGATGCCGAGACACGTAGGCCAAGCAATCGGACGAGAACGTATGGCATGTACTCAGCGAGAACCGGTGCCAGTAGAAATGGCCACGAGATTGGCAGTCTTTCAGCTGTGTCGAATGGTTCAGGAAGAGGTTTATCTGTTGGAGCAATGATCGATGATGGTTCAGTTGCAGGGGTTTCCCTCAGTCCAGCAAGGAACGTCTTGTGAAAAGCAACCCCCGTGATCCCATCACCAATGGTGTGAGAGAAGGAGAATGCAACATGGCATTGAGAAGGGCCCAGGGGAAGAACGACAATCCTCCATGGTGGAATTCCAGCGGCAAAAGGGCGGTCTAACTCTGTTTCCATAGATCTTCCAATGGCTTCCAGTGAGTCTGTCTCAGCATTTTTGTCCTCAACAAAGCTGATATGCTCCTCGACATTGATGCTAGCCACCCGCTCATAGAAACCCTTGTCGGTGTTTCTGTCCCCGACAGTAACGCAGAAGAAGGGATGTTCTTCAATGCAGCGTTTTAGCGCGTGGAAATAGGTCAAAGGAGACTTGACGTTGACCCCATCAGCAAGGTCATAGACTGCACCAATAACGACTGCGTTATAGTAACCAACATCCTCACGGGCAATAGTCCGCATCTCATTTGGACCTATCAAGTATCAGAGGAGGTAGCAGTTTGGCTTCTGGTAGGGTTACATACTCGCGTATCTAAGAAACTCTGTTTTCGCTGGCATGATGAGATATGGTTTCACTAACGATGGATGATCTAAATGTGCTATTTCCACCGAACTCTGGGAGGTCTGCTCTTATAAGAGCCTTTGACTCTTGTTGAAAGTGTCAGACGGTCTTGAAACGGATTTACTGGTGATCTGAGGCAATTGATTGGAAGTCGGCGGCCTCTTGCGAGTGCGATGTTATCACGGAAATTATATGTGGGCCCGTTTACGATCCTTCGATACGGGGAAATCCACTACCCGAGAACCCGACACTATCTCCTGAAGAAGTTATGAATATTTGTTCAACTTGTGCAGGTATTCAACCGTTCTTCCAACAAGTTTACTCGATCCTCCTCGTCAGGGAGCAGAATAAGGAACGGCCACTCTCTTGGCAACTGGGGGGCATCAGCCCGACAAGCATCATGGCAGCTTTCATCTGTAAGAGGTCGGGGCAACTCTCGTCCGCTATTACAGACAACTGAAACCTTTGATAAACAAATTGCCAGCTCGGGGACTGCTGGTCCAAGGTTGACGCGTATTCCTCATTCTATCTTGTGTATAGCCAGGATTGTATTCGCTCAGACGGCAACGACATCCGATGGAACATTCTCCCAACGCTGGCACTTTCTAGGCAACGAAATTATATATGTGGCGGCCTCTTTAAGTTAAGATCTTGCAAGGAAAGGCTATCCGGTTTGGGCATCTTCTGCAGGAAGACCATATCGTCAGCTCGAAACACAAAGACTTTATTGTGCTTGAATTGCGAGATCAACTTGTTAGGGCTTCGTACTTATAGCTTCCCTAAAGCTTGAGTTGATTTGGATTTTTCAATGTGTCCTTGACATATCTTGTGGAGTTATTATAAGATTCAACAATCAATCAACTAGGATAGGTCAGTACACCATGGCAACTACGAAACCAATCCTGGGTTGAATTTCTCCAGATTCCTTTTCCTTGCAATATTGTTATTCAATAGCTGATATGAACAGAGAAGATATTGAAGTAAGAGATGCAGAAATAGTTTTCTTGAAGAAGAGCAGGGATACGGTATTACACACTCCATATATGCTTGGATTCCTCAAACATACATTTCACAACTATTTAATCTTTAATACTACCACCAACTCTTCGAAATTATATACAACTCAGATTGAGCTGTTATGAAATCCTTCCAAGTGATTAATGAAACATGAATTGATCAAAAAATTCGACTTATAAGAACTATCTCCTTCCAGTCTCTGTTGAGCATGCTGTGTTGATCGACGTACTGGACTTTTCAATAGTAGAACTATTATGTAACTATGAGTCTTGAAAGGGACTATAGATTGACTTATGGGTGGCTCTCTTTCACTCATTACTCAAAAGTGCAACTCTTACATGCTTTTCTCCATGTAGATTCAAGCAGAACTGTAGTGGTCACTGTATTGAAAACGATAGCTTGTATAACGAGGCCTCAGTGTAATTCCTACATCTTTCCTATATTACTTAGGAACAATAATTACGTCTGATTGGATTTTCAAGTCCGTGGTTAAGCATATCAACTTATGAAGTGTGAAGAAGATGGTTATCAGATAGAGCGGAGGCATGTCAACACCATATCTGCCCAATGCACTTCACATCCCACTCGGCAAGGGTCTACATGCGGGAATAAACATCGCAGCTTATAAATAAGGGTCCAGCCTGGATGGCCGGATCTTGACATCTCCCTCCGCTAATAAGTATTGGCTGATCGAACGACACACCTTCTTGGACAGTCCACATCTGAACAAATATGGACCGATCAGCTCATAGAGACGGACTCTTCAGATAAGGATTTCGATAAATGTATCCAATGAGGTGCTCAAAAACCCTTATAGCATCGAATTCGGATACATCGACCCGTCGGTGGTGGCCGCAGGTGTCATTATGGTGGACCTGTTTCAATCTGACGCCATCGTAGACCCTGTCACATAAGAGGATAAAGATACAAACCGGAGGGGAAGTGAGCGGGGAACCTTGGGGAAGATCTAAAGAGCCAAATGGCTATATAATACCGGCAATAGAGTTAGGATATCGGCTGGGCAAGTTGTTAATTATCGTAGTGGGTCAGGATAGGCATGAAGACTTATTTCAGCTACAAATAGCAAATCTATATTATCACCATGTCTTTAACCATATATAAAATCCAAATAGAATAGATATTCTCACAGTTCTCTTAATCTCTCAGACAAAGGTTACAGTTGATCTGATTAGCCGAGATCGGGGTGGGTGCGAAGGCGTGATCATCAACTATGTGTCGCAATATTTCGCCATACTCGATATTAATAATGAAACTTGACTAGCACGCATATACAACGGGTCTAAAACAAATTCAAGGTAACGTTAGTATTGATATAAGAGTTTGGGATATCTCTGCGGACTTCAGCTTCGTTGTTTTAATCAGATAACATCTTATAATCAAACGCCAAGATGCCTACAGAATTCATCAGTCTAACTTTCCCCAACCCCTCTACGGAGCTCAACCCCATTCCCGGTGCTGGAATTGATCCCGAGTTCCTTGTCCGGTATGCCCGGAATCTTGATGATTACGAGTTCAACTACACTCTCATCCCCTATCACTCCTCTTCCTTTGACCCCTTCACCATCGGTGCCACTATCCTAGCTGTTACCAAGCAAATCAAGATTGTCATTGCTCTCCGCCCCAATACCCTCTACCCTACCGTCGCCGCCAAGGCTCTCGCTACACTTGACCAGCTTGGCAAAGGCAGAGTTGTTGTTCACTTCATCGCTGGTGGAGATGACACCGAGCAAGCCCGTGAGGGTGATTTCTTGAATAAGTCTGAGCGATATGCTCGTCAGGAGGAGTATATCAAGATTCTTCGACGGGCATGGGCTTCTCCTGAGCCTTTCGACTGGGAGGGCAAGTACTATACTTTCAAGAACTTTTCCAACCAAGTCCGCCCTACGAATGGTCACATCGACGTCTCAGTCGGCGGTTCATCTGATGATGCTTACCGTATTGGTGGCGCTCTCGCTGATATCTTTGGTCTATGGGGCGAGCCCCTCAAGGAAACCAAGGAGCAGATCGATCGTATCTACGCCGAGGCTGAGAAGGCTGGCCGTAAAGATCGTCCTCGCATCTGGGTTACCTTCCGACCTATCATCGGCGATACAGAAGAGATCGCTTGGGCCAAGGCTCACCGAACCCTAGACCTCCTCAAGGAGAACCGACCCAAGGGCGTTGGTAAGGCTGCACCCAACGACAACCGCCCTCAGAACGTTGGATCCCAACGTCTGCTTGATATCGCCAAGAAGGGTGAGGTCCAAGATCGTGCTCTCTGGTATCCTACCGTCACAGCCACCAATGCTCGAGGTGCATCTACAGCCCTGGTAGGCTCTCACCAGACTGTCATTGATTCTATTCTTGACTATGTCGACCTCGGTGCCGAGCTTATCTCTATCCGTGGATACGATAACCTTAACGATGCCATCGATTATGGTCGATACATCCTGCCTGGCGTACGAGCTGCTCTGAAGGAGCGACAGAATGGCACAAACGGTGCCAATGGCAGCCATGGAGCTACTAAGGAAGAAGTTAAGCAGGAGGTCAAGGAGGAGACCAAGGTTGTTCCAGTCGCTGCTTAAGCTCTGGGTTGTTGCTTGGGATTAGCATTGAGTTCATAGTGCATAGCGTTCAAAATGAATTGACAACGAATGAAATATTCTTGAATTCTTGGATTCTATCTAACAAAGGCCACTAGGGATCATAAATCAGGTCTCCTTGTGCTTATACCAAATGACAGCATATGAGCTTCCTTGCTTTTAGTCTCAGGGTCCCAAACTTGGAATCACGAATATCGGGTTTCTGTAATGTAAGCTTATATACCCCGAAAAGGAACGCAATATAATGTTTCCAAAGCGTAAGGAGCAAGAGTGACAGGAAAATAAGCAAATCCTATATACTTATTGGTCCTACCATAGCTCACACAAGCAGGCAAGTCTTTCTCCAACCGTCAGCTTGCACCTTAACCATCCGCGTACTACTCATCTAGATATAAACTTCCCAGAAGGGCAAAAATGATGATTTCTTATTGTTTCCTGAATCAGCCATAATTCTAGTGTAGTCACTTATAGTTACGCAATAAAATTCAGCTGATTAGATGAGTCGTAAAACCAAAGATGCAGCTTAAAACATCGAACCATTCAGACATCTTCAACCCCACAGCCCCGCAAACTTGAAGAATGATTCCAAAGCCAAGATCACATCAGCAACCAATCAGAGAATTGGTTTACAAGTTCAGCTGTACATATGGTTCGACATTGCAGCCTGTGAAGTCTCGGCAGTTTATGACACTTTTACAACGAAATTGTTCAAGGCTAGGCTTGTTTGACTACTACTGAACATCACTTTTGTTAATAGTTTGTGATTCAGCTTCAAATGTCAAGGCAAGCCAGTCGTCAGAAATTATACGAAATAGGAATGGATTTGTGAGACTGATCTACTAGAGCCCGCCATCCTTACGAGTTCCCACATGACTATAACTATTGTGGGCAAAGCAAGGCAGTTTAACGTATACAAGGTTATAATGATTCCATATGATCGACTTCGATGCCGCTGGCTAGAATAAAGCTCCGAGGAGATAGTCAATTCAGTACCCTGAATTGGTATTACGGCTCCTGTAATTGGTCCAGGGCGTTCATCTGTTTTGCATATAATCATTGGATGACTCTTCACTGTCTGCGAATAAATACCAGCCTCAACTTTTGAAATCCTTGTCTCTACGCAGTATCTTCCTAAACTCACCTTCTTCGTATTTGAATATCCAAGTTCAACAGAAATGTATATCAAAGGACCTCACGCCGAAACCGAGCTTCCGGTGCTCAGGAAGCTAATTCGAGAGAACCCATTGGGTCTTCTGACTACCGCCATTCCATCCCCAAACTTCCCCTTTCTTCAGTCCAGCCATATCCCTTTCGTTCTAGATATCGAAGATGAGACAAGCGAGACGGAGTTGGGAAAGCTACGAGGTCACCTCGCCAGAGTCAACCCTCAGAGCAAAGCCATGATCGAGAACCTCACCGAAAACCCACACTTGAATAATGTAATCGAGCAAGACGTTATTGTTATTTTCAACTCCCCTATTCAACACTACGTCACACCAAAGTTCTACACAGAAACCAAGCCTACAACTGGAAAAGTCGTTCCAACATGGAACTACGCGGCAGCACAAGTCTACGGCCGGGCCAAGATCTTTTACGATACCAAGACCGACGAGGCTGGACAATTTCTTTCAAAACAGATTTCGGACCTCAGCCGCCATGCCGAGACTAATGTTATGGGCTTTACTGGCGGTGACAACCCTGTGGACTGGAAGGTTTCTGATGCTCCTGATCGATTCATTGAGCTTCTGAAGAAGAGCATCATCGGAATCGAGATTGAAATTACGCACATGGGAGGAAAGTTCAAGATGAGCCAAGAGATGGGCATGGGTGATCGAGAAGGTGTCATCAAAGGCTTTTCTAGGCTTGAATCTGAGACTGCGAAGGAGATGTCGAAGCTGGTTCAGACTCGAAGTGATTTGAAGGAGGCGAAAAAGGCAAGCGTGTAAATTAGGCATCTGGAGAATAGTACTGTTGTCCCAGAAGTGCTGGTGGGCCAAGAAACTGAAGTAAGAAGTCATTAATGTTGTATGCGTTGCTTAGATCAAATTACTCGGTGACCTGCAGAGCGAACCATAAGGGATTGTACTTCATAAAAGAAAATATAGAAGCTGTTTCTATAATAAAGTCAAGCACGAAGCAAAGCAATATTAACTTATACATGAATTATAAAGCATCCGACTGTCCATCGAGTCGGTGACTCATTAACAGGAATTGATAGACCTGCTCTGAAAGCATGTCGGTTCTCTATTATTCGTAGCCAGGCGTTGCTACCATTTTACGAACCCGGACTACGGTTTGCAAATGCCGTGCTCCGTCTCGGCGATCCCCCGATCGTTAAAACCCGGAACGGTCGACGATCAGTTGTCACTCCGGCCTCAACGAGCGAACGACGGCAGCCAGGTTCCCACGTGGAGCCTGTCATTGGGGCTTGGCTCCCGCTGCACTCCATACAATAGCTTACCTTAGACGCCGAGCTATGCTATTCCACACGATTGACTTCCCCATGTTTGTTTAACTCTGACTCCCCCAAAAAGACGATTTCACTCCCACGTGCAGCAAAGTCCCTTACTCAGGGTCTTGAAGATCTCACCCACTATCTAGATCCGGCATCGAGGCCATCCCGCGCTCGCTATTCAATTGTCAATAAGAGTCTCCCGAGCAACGAATCAGCGGGCCCACGTGTCGCCGTGGGTCGTCGTGTTGCAACCCTTCAATCGCTCACTTTGCACGGGATGAGGGGCTTGAAGCGGGCCTGAGGCTTCATATCAGCAAGTTACGTTTGGCAGAAGCGAAATGTGGTTGTAGAGTTTCGAGCTTGTGACCGTTCTAGACGGTAAAAAGCCTCGCGTTTGCCGTTGGATGCGGGAGGCGTTGGGCATGCTATGAGATGCAGAGTGGGGGTTGGAATTCAAGATAATTTATATAAACACCAAAGAGTCAATTAATGCTGCAGATGGTGGGGGTTGCTGAACGGTCAAAGACATTCTCGTTTTTTCTCTGATATTCTTGTGCTGTTGCAAGCCTCGATCTACCGTTGGTTCATTTCGGTACTTAATCGAGACTCCATTCCCAGATCGAGATCATGGACAAAGCGACACTTCTAACCGCTTCCAAAGTGGATCTGAACGTTTCGACCCATCCCCGCTCCGACATCACCAGGTTGATCGTTCCGTCACTACAAATTGCCCTTCGCTTCCAAAGCCTTGTCGGCTCAATCTCCATCTTCCTTTGCCTCCATGCCTGCATCATCGCGAGCAGCGCGTTCGTCGCCGTCCTCCAGGGGAGCAAGATCGTGTCCCTAAACGCCTTCATCGCAGCAAAGTATAGCGCTTTTCACAGCTTCAACATGTCTACCCAAGCCGTCGCCAGTGCATGGAATTCCAAGAATGTCCAGAGATTACGAAAAAAGCTCTGGTACGAATTCGCCGTCTTCATTCTCGGCAGCGGGAATCTAGTCTTCCTCATGCTCTTCTGGCCTGGATGGTGGGTGCTCGCAGGCGCGTGCTGGGCAGGCTGGATGCTCTTCGGTTGAAGCTTTTCCCACGCGTTTTGAGTGTATCTGTGACCTCTCAGCCAAACTCAAAAGGTGATCCACTCGTGATATATCCAACGCCCAAGGAGCCGCCACAACCCACTTCCAAGCACATATCGATGTTTTGTGACAGTCGACAGCACCATCTCAGCGCGAGAAGAAGAACGTATTACCACCAGCATCCTTCCTCACCTCCTTCCCGTAGTCCTTCTCGGGGTCAAACTCCTGCCACATACTCGCAGGAAAGATATGTTTGTTCTTCTCGTACCACCGCCTATCAACAACCTTAGTAAGAGTGGGATCTTCGTCAGCGCCCTCAAGGGTGTTAATATCGGGAAGCGCGTCTGCAACAGCAGCCTTAGAGGCGGGCGTGACGAGAGGATCAATGGGTTCGGCATTATCGCTCGATTCGGGTTTTCGAGGAGGTTCCGCACTGTACTTAAATACAGGCTCGCCATCAGGACCGGGTGTCTTGTTCATGGCGAAAAAGTAGAAGTCATAATGCTAGACGGCAATGAGAAGCTGTTCAATAACAAGCGCCAGCGAGAAAACTTACGTGAGGTATAATGACTGTTCCGCGAACAAGCATCAAATCATCCACTCCAACTCTAGCCCATTCCCTCCTTGCATTGGACTTTTCACCCACGCCCAAATCGGCGCCAACTTTGCGACTTTTATCGAGGAACACCCATATGAAGTCGCCCTTCTTCAATCTGACGATTCCACCAGGAATATTAGTCCCGTCATAGAATACAAAAGGTAGCGCAATCTCGGTCGCTTTGACGGCTGCTTGGATAGCCAAGAATTCGCGACGTAATGCGTCTCGTTCAGCGGCTTCCTTGCGCAATGCAGCTTTCGTCATGGCTTTGGGTACTATACCCACCGAAGCATTTGCCTTGAATTTGGTCTTGACCTCGCCTTCATTGCCTTCGGTATCGACTGCGCCGGACTTCTTGGCCTTTGTCGGTTTTATCAATGGTCCCTCATCCTCACCCTCTTCATCGTCAAACGACAGCAGCTTCTTCCCTTGCTTCTTTTTCTTCTTCTTCAATGGTTGCGCGCCACTTCCTGTATCACTGCCAGCGTTGTCAGGAGTGCCTGTCAAGGAAGCATCCGGAGTGGACGTGCCTGAAAACGCAGCTTCTCGAGATTCGCGCTCCTGTTGTTCAAGGACTTCGGCGCGTCGTTTGCGAAAATCGGAGAGGGCAACGAGACCGACCGTATGCGTGGAGAGTCGTTCATTGGTGGTTTTGTTCTGCGGTGTGAACCGCGACGTTCTTGAGTCTGACATTTTATGGTTTAGTTTGTAACAGTTGGTGGAATAAAATGGCTTGGTTGACTCGATAGCTGCGATAACGATAAGAAGACGGTGTCAAATACCATCGTGCACTGTTTATCATATGTCATAACGTCTAAGCTCAACTGCTCCAGGGTGGGCTTCAATGGATGGAAGTCATGGTCAGCCAAACGCTCACTGTAATAATTTCCCACCGATATGTATAAGTCTTGAGATATCAAGACTGACTGGAGGTCTAGAAATACATATCACAATTCTAATGACGGTTGTGCAACGTAATTATTGAACAAGATGTTGTCTGCCAACCATTTCCTCTTGATAAACTCCACCTTTGCTTCGACGTCATTAACTTGACCTCAGCCCATCACCGCCGTTAGACATGCAACAAGCCTATTTCTTGCGAGCTCTGCTTTCAACTTCATCAAGAGAAACAAGATTCATAAATATTAGAACTAGATCCATCATGACAAACGTCGACACTTCTCTACCTCCAGAACCAACTGGCGCAGCCGCTAAGTTTGCTGCTCAGCATGCTGAAGAGCATCCGCTGAAGCTCTACGGAGGCTGGTTCTGCCCTTTCGTCCAACGAACTTGGATCACTATTCACGAAAAGAAGATTCCTCATCAATATGTAGAGATCAACCCATACAAGAAAGAGGCTCACTTCATGGCCATGAATCCCCGTGGATTGGTCCCTACTCTTGCAGTACCCGTTGACCCGAAGGGCAAGGTGCAGAAGCCTCTGTTTGAGAGCAACATCATTTGTGAATATCTCGATGAGGCGTTCACGGACGATTCTAAGTATGGGCCTCGACTTCTTCCTACCGATCCATATGAGAGGGCAAGATGTCGTATTTGGATCGATCATATCAGCACACGCATCATTCCCTCATGGTACAAGCTCATGCAGCACACTCCCGACAAGCCTTTTAGCCTTGATGAGGCAAGAGAAGAACTGAGAGGACGAATCAAGTCTCTAGTTGAGGAGATGGACCCTGAAGGCCCATGGTTTCTCGGCTCGACTCTGAGTCTCGTGGATGTTTGCTTAGCACCATGGGCGAAGCGCCTGTTCTTAATTGATCACTACAAGGAGGGCGGCCATGGTATCCCGGAGTCTGGCGAAGGTAAAGATGGGGAGATTTGGAAGAGGTGGAAGAAGTGGTATGATGCAATTCTCAACCGTGATAGTGTGAAGGAGACCTGGAGTGCAGATGACCGATACATCATTGCGTATAAGAGATATGCCGAGGATACTACCAACTCTGAAGTTGGTCAGGCTACGCGTTCGGGCAAGCGTCTTCCTTGAGGGGTTTGAGTAACGACTATTAGAGATATCCAGTTGCAAACATTGTGATTTCGGCTTTGAATCAACTCGGATAACTTCTCTCCTACATATACCTCTTAGCGCCATAGCATGTTTCATTTTACCCCTTCACATAGTCCACTAAAGCTGATAACTATGAATATAAGCCACAGGCACGCCGAGGATACTTTCCCGGTTTCCATAGTTTATCGTCGTCACGACGTCTAATTTTCGTTCGTAGACTGTACGCAGTAGTGGCTTGAGAAGGACTGCTGAACAAGTTTGTTCTCTCAACAAACAGGTGATGTCACTACATTGATGTTGACTGCGATACGATGGTTACGGATCAAAAAGGGCCTTTACACGCCGTTGAGATTCATGTGCTTCAAGGCGAATGGTACGTAATCATCCTCAAAGCCAATCTCTTCGTGAATCGCCCATGACAATGCAGGAGAACTTCGAGAACACGGGACGAGCCTTCCATTACTCGCCTAGATACATGATGACGCAAAGGTTTAACGTAGCATCGCAGTTAGTAAAAGTCCGAAATCGTACAGGTGGGTGTTGTTGAGCGCCGGCGGTGGCTTAAGCTACTATGATCCGCGAAAGAGCCGCACTTTTGCAGTGGGATACGAACCTGTTTAAACATACACCACTTCAAGACTCGGTTAGATACTGGGTCTTCAACAAATGGGAGGCATTCAGTGGGCTTGACAAACGTCTCCTCAAAGCACAAGGCGTAGATTAAGAAAGCAATCGAGGAAGCAGCCAAACGATTGGGTTTCCAATGAAAACGAAGC
>NC_030995.1:1334008-1362501 GCF_000149955.1 Fusarium oxysporum f. sp. lycopersici 4287 | reverse complement strand
CATATAATAACAAAAATACTCTCCCCCCGCGCGGGCGAGACAAAATCAACCTTTTTTTTTTTTTTTTATTAGAAAGACACCGATACGGGCCGTCGCACATCCAATAAACATGGCTCCGTCCGAGGCAGATGTTCAAAAACTCGCAAGATATGAACAATCACGGCAATTGAGCAGAATAGAGAGAAAAACGATGTCACGTAAACGTCAGAAGCCTACATGGACTGACTAGTAATTATTGTTTGCCCGTCGATATGTTTAGCAACACCATGCATGACGGGGCGGATGCAAGTCATGAGCTGAGGGAACATCCCTGCCGAGGCCTTCTGGGGTTCCACAGGCCTAGATCTCTATAGGTCAATGCCATCGGACAGCGTCGTGAAATGTCAACGAGGCAATCGCCCGCAGACCGCTCTCTTGGAGTCAGCTGATAGCCGTCATTGGAAATTGTTTGTGGTACGCTTAATAAGCGTGTATATCTGGAACTTATTGACAGAAACGTTGCGGACGGTGAATGAACAGTAAAAGCCACCTGACGGTCACCGTAACAGTTCAGCCTGTACCTCTCCCCGTGCCTGTTCAAACATTCGATGGCCGTCGTTGTTCCTCTCGTTTATGCGGAGAGGTGGACTCGCCGATCATAGATTGGTGAGATGGGGTTGGATCCTGGGTCTAGAATTAGACACGGCACAGTCCAGCTTTTCGAGGTTTCTTCCGCTTTTCCCGCTTTTGACAAGGACTGGGACAGTTGAGAGTTGAAAATCTGCCAGGGCAAGACACACACAGCGTAACTTGTGAGTTTGCCACGAGGATTCGTTGTTGCTGCCTGTCGTGTTACAATGCCTTTTGCTTTGACTTGCATGCATATATCGTAAATGTGTACCGTGCTACGCGATATCATTCGTCGCAAGCTTGCAAAGATTGCCCAATATTTTGATCCTTTGTTACTATTCTATTCTCACCGACCTAGTGACCAAGCATGAAGAGTTTTCCCAACATAATTACCTCATGAGAGCTTTGATGTGCGATGAAAGTTACCATAATCCATCATGTTAGTGATCTTCCGATTTTCGCGTTAGCTTAGTGCGTCTGCCAGCCACCCTTGAACTTTGACGGCACGGAAAACTGTTTGACGACGGTTAGCCCGTCTGTCGTCAATACTTGTGGTGGCTGGTGATGGTCCAACTAACTCATTGTAGAAGCTCAACTTGAATAAAGCTGTGAAAAAACCTTGAGCGTGATCAAACAAGCATAAAGAAAAGCCCACCAGTCGTCAATGTTTCATGCGGACCTACGGCCTGGTTCCTAGACTCCTCCACTATAAGCGGGTCTTCAACGCTGACTTACAGAAGACCCCGGCAGGCATTCAGTGGAAGCTTGTGATTCTTTGGGGTAATCCGCTACAGAATATGGCATTCCTGGGACCTACAACAACGCATTATATTTTCCGTCCCGCGTCATCCGTCAGGGTAGCATAGACCAGCAAGATTAATACAACGTACCCCTAATATCAAGAATCAAGAATCAATAACAACACAAAGGAAAGCAATAGTATTACCCCGTAGGCAGAGGTTCTGGACCTTGTTAGTTACCTGAGCTACTATCTTAGGCGCGCTGTGCATGCACAAGACCGTACCGGACTGCCGAGCTGAAGACATGGCCCCACGGCGGGAATACGAGATCCCAGGAGGTGTTAGTTGAGTGTGATGCGACTCAGCGAGTGAGTTGTGGTTGTGGTACGTCACTTGACATATTCTCCATCATTCTCAACGCTTGTGCTGAGAATGTAGTGAACTCGGCCCCATCTGAGTCACGGATATGCATAATTCACTGGTTACCGAGTGAGTTAGGTTGAAGTATAAAGAAGGCCTTGTCCGCTCGCGTATTTGAGGTTGAAAGATCATCAATTGACTTCAACTCCAAAAGATCATCCTCTCCCATCACAGACAAAGATCATCCTCATCACCCCACAGTCTAGTCTCTTTCGCGGACCAACCTCCTCACTGCTCAACTTATAATCAGTCACAATCTTCCTCAATCCTCTCTCCCTCAGCTCATACTACTTTTTCAGTAGCCTCTCAATAATCGCCAAGATGCAATTCTTCACCCTTCTCTGCCTCGCCACCTCCGCCCTGGCCCTCCCTCAGACTCTCACCAAGCGAGAGACTTGTATGGACAAGGGCAGCAAGGTCACTGAATGGACGGTCAAGGACTTCAAGTACGAGGCCGTTTACACCCAAAACACTCCCACAAAGCAGACAAACTCTGCCACCGTCACTTTCACCCTTCAGAACCGCGGCGTTGGTTATGAGGGTAAGTGCTCAGCCAAGTCCACAGACGCCAAGAAGGACTTCTTCACTGGTAACACCGACTACAATTGCGATGTTCCTTTCGAGGGCGACTCTGCTTCATTCAAATACAACCGCAAGTCCGGCGTCATCGCCATCTTCCAGCACTGGTCCTGCGTGAAAGAGGGCGGTTGGTACGAGGCCAAGGGCAACACAACCTTCACTCCCAAGTGCACCAAGAAGACTTGGAAGAACGCTCACTACAAGGCCGGTGGTGACAAGGCCTACTCCAACCGTCGGGTGACTTGCCAGCAGAAGCAGCTCAAGGTTCCTGTCCTCGAGATGCAGGCTGTCCTGTAGGGGGGCACTTTTCTCACGACACTTGTTCTTCATTCGCGATTCATGACAATATCTTTTAATACCTTTTAAGCGCAAGCTTTTGGAGTTGGATTTTGCTTTTTTGGGATACCACTCTTCATCCACGACTACGCCGTGACGACGGAAGGATATGATCTACGATCTCCATGACATTCATTAGACTAATAGCATTAATTGGATGGAGGAATATGGGAAAAGCTGCCATAGCAGCATTTTAGACATTCAGTGGAATAATTGCATCGCAATAAACATATTCATGATCTCAAATTGTGTGATTCTCGTGATCTTGTCCAGCCGTTGACACAGTGACATCGTCTCGCAATGCAGCCATGAGCGATCCAAATAACAACCGTCACCAGCGAAGAATTGTGGCAATACCACGTATGATGAGATATAGTTATTGAATATTTCGTGTTGCAAACAATGTAAAGCGGTGTGGTCGTGATGGGAGATCGCATGGTTGTGAGACATTCGAGGGAGTCGTCCAACCCCGGAACGCCATTCAATGAAAGCCATACCTGCTGTGCCACGTCTTCGCTGCAATTCCTTGCGCTACGTTGCTTGCGCTATTGTTTTTCGAGTTTCTAGAAGCCTCTCGGCCTCAATCGTGAAGCGTGATCTTTATACGATTTCTTGGTCGGATTACCTGCAGGTGGCTGCATGTTGTTGAAGAGTGGGTGTCTCACAACTTATTGCGAATTACTACGTAGTTAATTCCGGTTTCATAATTTCCACGGGTCCCCAGCACCATGTGACTTACACCGATTTACCATAGGAAAGAAAACCCGATGTTCTTGCTCTCGTTTTGCGCCCAGTTCGCAGGGATCCAGCGTGCTGGACTGACCCATCGGCCAACGGAGAGTATAAGACAAATCTCAGTCAGTCTCAGCCATTTTTCAGGCCAGGCAACCCGTTGAAAAATTGTTTTGTATCACTCTGTCGGCATATTATGAGCTTTGTGTAAGTGATGAGTCGAGTCCCAACTGGAACAAGACTATGCGCGAAACATGGATCTGAACCAGAAAAATTGAAAGTTCAACTGTTATGCTTTCAATGGCTAGCTTTTTCGTATTGTATCATTTCTTTTGTTTTCCTTCTCTTATGTGGCATGAAAAGCCTGGTCTGTCATATCATAATTCGCAATCTCAATATCACCCTCCCTACTCACGAGGGAGATACCAAAGCTATGGATATGGGTCATGTCACGTACAAAAGGGAGCGAACCTCCTTTTGCGGACTAACTATATAGTTGTTCTTACTCGCTGGTCTTCTCTCCGAATAGCAAAAGCAATTGCTTTTGCACCAAGATCTGTGTAGTTCAGATGCTCCGCGGGGAGATCTTCCTTATTTGGCTGTAGGTCAAGTCAGCATTCTTAGTCGCTTGATTAGGCCATTTCCGCCGACTGGTGTTTTCCCCACTGCTCGCTCTTGTGTACATCCATCTTTTGAGTGGGAGTAGGCATGAGGTATTCTTCGAACAGGGAGAGTAATATGGTTTATTATAAATGGGCAGAGTTTCACGAGATGTGATTCTTCGTTCGCAAACTGATGCCGCTCGAGGGTTTATACCAGATCCTCTGAACTCGCAGCTTGTTACCTTCAACAATGGGGTGAAGATATGATGTATCCCACCCAAGGAGTGGGGCCGTTCTCTACCTAAGATTGACGAGAACGGTAGGTTATTCTGGCTTGGCTTCCCCGCATCAACCTACCATCGAGGCATCTCGAAGAGGCAACAAACGTTAGACGATGACGGTAAGAATCCCGAGCAAGTCCCGACCTGGGGTAATCATGGCAAGAGGACGTGGCTGTGATGCTTGGAAACGCGGGGTATAAATAATCGTGTATTTAAACTCAAATACTATTTATCTCTCTTCCTCGACACTCTAGAGTTGCCATATACACTTGCATCACTATTCATCATGACTACACAAACTATGAAGGCTGTCAACTATCAAGGCCCTTACAAGGTCAAGGTTCAGGATATTGAACTTCCTAAGCTGGAGCATCCTGACGACGTCATTGTCAAGGTTACGACTGTAAGACTCCCAAATCTCTCTGTAGGTATCGCAATGGCTGATAAATGCTCAGGCTGCTATCTGTGGCTCCGACTTACAGTAAGGGGAACAATATGAAAACAAAAAGTAATACTCACAAGTCATAGCATGTATGAAGGCCGAACAGCAGCAGAACCCGGCATTACCTTTGGTACGGTTCCTGTTCTCACATAATTCATCTCCTTACTAACTTTACAGGTCATGAGAACATGGGCATTGTCGAACAGCTTGGCGAAGGTGTCACGCTGCTAAAGAAAGGAGACCGAGTCGTCATGCCCTTCAACGTCGCTGATGGCCGATGCCGTAACTGTGAAGAGGGCAGAACTGCTTTCTGCACTGGTGTCAACCCCGGATTTGCCGGAGGTGCTTATGGCTATGTCGCCATGGGCCCTTATCGGGGAGGACAGGCACAGTATATCCGAGTTCCTTATGCCGACTTCAACGCTCTCAAGCTCCCTGCTGGCAAGGAGCATGAAGCTGATTTCATTCTTCTCGCTGGTGAGCATGTCGACTTTCTATCTCTTGTGTCTTTCTCTAACACTGTACAGATATCTTCCCTACCGGGTGGCACGGCGTTGAAATTTCTGGTTTCCGATCAGGCGAGAGCGTCGCTGTCTTCGGTGCTGGGCCCGTCGGTCTCATGGCCGCTTACTCCGCTGTTCTTCGTGGCGCATCCAGAGTATTCGTTGTTGATCGTGTTCCCGAGCGTCTCCAGGCCGCCGAGAAGATCGGCTGCACGCCAATTGATTTTTCAAAGGGAGATGCTGTTGATATGATCATCAAGGCCAACGACGGAGAGGAGGTTGACCGATCTGTTGATGCTGTCGGCTACCAGGCGGTCAGTAAAAGCGGTGATACTGAGCAGCCCAACATTGTATTGGAGAACATGATTAAAGTGACAAGAGCTTGTGGTGGACTGGGTATTCCTGGTCTTTACGTCCCTAGTGATCCTGGTGCTTCTGATGAGGCATCAGCAAAGGGGATGATCAGCCTTAGCTTTGGCAAGCTATTTGAAAAGGTATGATTCCCGACACGGTCTCGCTAAGCGACAAGAATTTAACATTTAGTCAGGGACTTACTATTGGCACTGGCCAATGTAATGTCAAGTCTTACAACAGATATCTCCGAGATCTTATTCTTTCTGGTCGAGCTAAGCCCAGCTTCGTTGTCTCGCATGAGATCAACATTGAAGAAGCTGAAGTAGCTTATGAGAAGTTTGACAAGCGAATTGACGGATATACGAAGGTTCTTATTCACCCTAATGGTGGTTTCTAGAATTGGTACAAGACGTAAAAGTTGTGGAGTGCCTAATAAGAGCATGTTGGGGAGAGTTATATGTATCTGTAAGTGGTGTTTGTGAGGCTGGGAGCGTTGCATCAGGCATTGGTGAGGTGTATTGAAGTTTAAGGAAGTATTCATAGCGCGAAATCGATCATTTGCATCTTGCCATAAAGGCAGCATACCCTCCACTTCTGTTGCTATATAATCTAAATAGGGAATAACTCAGAATGATACTTACACGGAAACTTGTCATGGGCCAGAGAAAGGCTCTTTAGATCTTCATTCTCACGTTCGGCTCGTAGAAAGGATCACTATACAGCTTCTCAATGACCAATTTCAAATAATGAATTGCAGAAATATTTTTGATTGCATGGAGATATCATTTGAAATTTTCAAGAGCCCTAGACCTCCTGGAAACTCATGTCTGATCATGTCATTCCGACCAAGTCTTTCTTCCCTCTTCCGAAACCATGTCACTTTTCATCAGGAAGAAAACCGTTGTCGCTATCCCCCTTATCGCAAATCGATCCCGAAGTTGCGATGTCGGAACCATCGTGAGTCCAATTGGCTAGACTGGGCATAGTCACGATGAACCATGACTTCATTTGCTATAAATACACTTGAGCTTCCCAAAGAGGAAAGAAGTCTCTTCACCGAGATCTAAGGATTTGACTCATTTTTCTCCCTTGTGTTATATATATCGTGAGGCTTGGCAGAGATTTCAATCATCTTCAATGGATCTCCAAATTAATCATGACGACCACAACTTCTCTTGAGTTGGCGAGTATTCGCCCAACTGACAACGATGAGGCAGGACTCTCATCCATTGATGCTCTTCCACCGACAGATCGAGGTCGAGGGGCTTATACAGCCTTAGCTTGCTGTACAATTGCCCAAGCGCCTATATGGGGTCAGTATTAAATCTCTCGATTATTCGAAACACATCTAACTTGCTCTTAGGATACTCTGTTTCCTATGGGATCTTTCAAGAGTACTACACCGCTCATACCAATCTCAAAGCCTCCCCAAGTGCTATCGCGTCCATTGGCGCATCTCAGACAGGGATCATGTATCTCATGATGCCTGTGGCATTCATCGTTCTAAATCGCTTTCCACGTCTTCGAAAGTGGTGCGGTCCTCTCGGCTTAGCTATCACCATAATCAGCTTAACGGCTTCGGCCTTCGTAGGCAATGTTGCTGGTCTCATCGCCACCCAGGGTGTTCTGTATGCCATCGGATGCAGCTTGCTCTTCAGCCCAATCTCACTCTACATGGACGAATGGTTTGTCGAGCGGAAAGGTCTTGCTTATGGAGTTATGTGGGCTGGTAAATCAAGCGTTGGTGTCGCCATGCCGTTTCTCTTCAACGTCTTGCTCCAGCGATTCGGGCTCAAAGCAACATTACTGTCTTGGACAGTGGCATCAGTTGCTATGACTTTACCAACACTCTTCTTTCTGAAGCCTCGAGTCGAAATCAGCCGTGACTCCAGGCCGCGTCCTATCAGCTTTGCTTTCTTTAGACACGCTTCATTCTGGATGCTTCAGTTCGGCATAATCATTCAGTCATTGGGTTATCTGATGCCGAGCACCTACTTGGCTAGTTATGCCACCGCGATTGGACTTTCATCCGTCACAGGACCGGTCTTGCTGGCGCTCTTCTCGCTTGCCTCTGTGCCTGGATCTCTCATCCATGGCATGTTAGGCGACAAGATCTCTGGTGCAAAAGTCATTCTTGTCTCCTCCTTGGGAAGCGCACTTCCGGTATTCCTCCTATGGGGCTTGGATCGTCATATAAGCACTATGGTGGTCTTTGTGATTCTCTATGGATTCTTTGCTGGTGGGTTCAGTGCGACATGGTCAGGAGCTTTGCAAGAAGTCAAGGGGACGAACGAATCGATCGATACATCCTTGGTATTTGGTATGCTACTCGGAGGCCGTGGGCTGGGCTTCATTGTTGCGGGGCCTCTCAGTGGTGCGCTCATCTCAGCAGGAAGTTCGTTGGCAAGTGGTGATAGCCTTGGGTATGCGACCAAGTACGGTCCGATGATTCTTTGCACTGGCGTCACGGCAATTCTTGGAGCGTGGGCACCTATCTGCAAGATCGTCAAGTCTGTTGGGAAGAAAGGGCTCGAAAAATATGCAAGATTGATGTTGTAATTGCAAGCACTGAGATTTCGCGTTAGCAGTTCAGGAATAGAGAAAAGGACGGCGGCTAGAGATTTGGTGTTCCAAAATGATGCTTGTTCATTCAGTCCATGACTATTAATTCTATAATTGCTACAAGGTCTTCAATCCGTCTTCTTCTTTTATTTCTTGGTGATCAATGCTTCGCCATTCATGATACCTAGCGAAGCGTCATCCGTTTCAATCCACTCCTCCCACGCCTTTGCCATCTCATCCAACTCATCACCAGTCGCACTACCCATCTCAATAGCCTTGTCGCGCGCGAAGCCAGTCAGCGAGCGATCTTTCATGGCTGATCCTGTAGTATGTTAGTGCAATTGTTCGGTATGTCGACTAATTTCTGACTTGCCCCATGCTTTCTTGTCCTCCGGTGCACTGTAGCACCACGTCCCAAAGCTCAAGATAATGTCTCGACGGGAAACCCCAGCTTTCAGGGCCCATGAGAGAAGTTGACGGCCTCCCTTGTCTTGTCCACCCTTGCCAGAAATGTTCTTAACCTGAAGCTCATGGAACTTGAGGAGGGCTGGAAGTTCAGGCCAGATGCACCACATGTGCATGTCACTCTCGCGAAGAGAAAGTGTGCCCCCTGGTTTAGTAACTCGGAGCATTTCCCGGATGGCATCTACCGGTGCATCCAAATGACAGAGGACCTGATGCGCATGGGTGACATCAAATTCTGCGTCTGGGAAAGGCAGCTTGAACACGTTGGCTTGCTGAAACTTAATGTTGGAAACGCCCTGAGATTCGGCATACTCCTTGGCTCGAACAAGGATCTCATCGGATATGTCGGTGGCAGTAACTTCACCTTCAGGCATGTACTTTGCCAAAGAGGTAGAGATCGTACCAGAGCCAGCACCAACGTCGAGGAGTTTAATCTTTGGGTTCTCTTTGACAATGGCCTGCAGCTTTGGGATAAGATGCGGGCTGCTATTCTCGGCCGTTCGCCATTCATGATGTCTAACTTCGGTAGCTGCATAGCCGTGGCCGTAATCGTTGTGTTCTGATACCATGATCCTTTGTTTGAGTATTGCTTGTTCAAGTGGCTTTGCGTTTCTAAAATAAATCAATCTCGAAGTGTCTATTCTAGGTTCTTAAATTAATCTGAAGTTTGTTGTAAAGGAATTATATATGTTTTGCTCACTGGAGGCAGGCGAAGCTGTTTTCCGCTGCCTACCCTACTCTTTCGTCATTCCTACCGGAGCTGAGGTCGTCAGAGCTGCTCAACTCCGGTGACCCTCAGTGGAGAAAGCCTCAACTCCGGACCAATAAGCCGAGACATTGTTCATCAACGAGCAAACTCCAAGGACCGACAGCAATTGAAAAGAAAGTACGTCTTCTCCATATTGTTCTGTTGCAATACCGAGTAGTAGCTCTAGAGCTTGTTCTAACAAGGAAATAGGAGATCACTGTCAATTTTGGTTGATGGTATGCGACGGACTTTCCGCGGACAGAGCCTTGAGAACTGCCGTGGTAGGGTTGAATGCAAGTTTCAATACTCCATCATCAGGCGTGCTCGAACAGAACTTGCAAAGTCATGATAGAAGTAAAGACATGACAATCTCAAAGAAACAACTATTCCACTTTACAAGCTCCTTTTCTTGTCCGGGAGCAACGTTCCGCATCCCCAATAGCGTGAAGACATCAAACAATACGATGCGGAGAAAAAGGGCGGAACGCCTCCGTCGAAAACCCAAAGCAGGCGCTGGCAGAGAATAAACTCAAGATCGCAAGCAGCCTAGCACATTATGAAGGAGTAATGGAAAGAGTCGCCATTCGCTGGCCATATTCCCGAGGTCCTGTCTCGTGCACTTCCCCGTGGGGTTTGGTCCGTGAGGGGAAACATTGAGCTTCCTTTTTCAGCCTCTGACTACAGCAACAGATGGATTACAAAACAAAGTTGCATATTGTGGCTTGCTGTTGGTCCTTTTGTCCTGCATTGATACTCTATCTATATTTTGAGGATTCCTCTAGATCTTCTTGGTAAAGCACCTCTGAGATGAGGGCGAAGGAATCGCCCGTGCCGAAAAGCGAAGACTCGACTGATTATTCTCCTAGAGTTTCGCGACAGGTGCTGTACTGTAACTTTCCAGTACGTAACCCCAACGATCGTCATTGAGTTTTCTAGCTGTAATGGGCCCCCCTGTTCTCCAACCAAGACTGCAGAGCCGCCACCATCGAGCACGGCTCCTCGGCTGTGGCGTATCTGAGCCAAGTTTTTCAACTTCAGATCAAAGCCCGAGCATTCTTCGTCTTATATGAATCACGGATATTCAGATGAAAGCAATTGATAACGTACCTTTGTCAAGCGAGATAAATTATCTCCGATATTGGAATGTACAAGCGACATCGGTCCAATTGCTCCTCCACAGTCGGGATTAACGAACAATCCATTAGACTTTTCGCTCCGTAACTCGGCCGTAAATCAAGAGCCTGCTGAACGGCCCGGCCCCGGCGAACTCCTTGTTCCCTGCGGGGTGATCTAACCCCCATCCGCATGGAGTCTGTGGATCTGCTCTGCTTAAGCGTCATGATAGGCATCGTCCCCCTTGCAATTCGTTACCCCGACCTCGGCTGGGTCTTTCTCGTTGCAATGCAACGATCCACTGTAGGATTGACAATTTGATCATCTTTGACTGGTTGGGGTATGGTGATAAATTGCCTTAGGTAGCTTGTTGAGAGAAGAGGGTGTGACTCGTCGTGTTACCCAGGGTTTAAAAAGGCGGACTTGCTCCGAGACATTCAAGTTTCTTTATAAGTGCCGGCCCGCAACTCATTTCCACGTTTGAGGATCTGCAGAGCACTCTGATTTTCTCCTTCTCCTCTGCTTTGCCTTCATACGGACTCAGTATACCTTTGCTAGAAGCCATCGTTTAGCAGCAATGGCTCTCAACCACACAGAAAAAGACGAAGGCAACGAGTCACCCGTTTCCCTCGACCCTGAGCGTTCCCACGTTCGCGATGCCGTTTACACAGACGACGCTACGGTGGTTTGCCCGTCGAGTACCACTGATACCAAGCTCATGACCAAGATTGATCTCCATGTCATTCCTTTCTTGTGTATCATGTATCTGCTCGCTTTCCTGGGTTCGTATACTCATACCGTGTCGCGTCGCATAAATAATCGGCTAACACCATGACTTACAGATCGTGTAAACATCGCCAATGCCGACGTTTTTGGTCTGTCCGAAGAACTCGGCCTCGAAAAGACAGAATACAATACCGCCCTCGTCGTCTTCTTCGTGCCATACGTCCTCTTTGAGATTCCCTCCAACATTCTTCTCAAGCGCTTCAAGCCCCATGTCTGGCTCAGCCTGAACATGTTCCTCTTCGGCCTTACTACTCTCCTCCAGGGTCTGGTTCAGAACTACAGCGGTCTTATTGCGACTCGTTTCTTCCTGGGTCTTTTTGAGACGGGCATGTTCCCCGGTGGTAAGTTGATCTAGCGCATCATGAAATAGCACATATGACTTACACCAAACGCAGCTTTCTACTTGATCGGCATGTGGTATCGTCGACACGAAGCCCAGCGCCGCTACTCTTTCTTCTTCAACAGCACCACCCTCGCCGGCGCATTCGGCGGCCTTCTTGCTGCAGCCATCGGCAAGATGAGCGGTATGCGTGGCTACGCCGGTTGGCGCTGGATCTTCATCCTCGAGGGCGGTCTTACCGTTCTCGTTAGCTTCTTCTTCTACTTCCTGCTCCCCGATTTCCCTGAGCAGGCCAAGTGGCTCACCAGCGAAGAGAAGCACTACGTCACAGCAAGACTGCGCATCGACCAGGGCCACGCCGGCGCCGAGCGCAAGACGACCTTCGCCGATGCGCTCAGCGTGCTCAAGGACTACAAGATCATCATTGGTGGCTTCATGTACTTCGGTCTTATTGTGCCCGCATACGGCTATGCCTACTTTGCACCTGGTATCATCAAGACATACGGATACAGCCCCATTCAGACACAGCTTTACAGCGTTCCTCCGTGGGCCGCTGCCTTTGGCTTCTCGCTTGCTGTCGCATTCGCGTCAGACAAACTTCGACACCGAGCCTCATTTGCTATTTTTGCCATCCTCGTCGCCATCGCCGGGTTCGCAATTCTTCTATCCGTCCACAACAACCACTCTGTCCAGTATGGTGCTCTATTCCTCGTCACCATGGGCGCATACACCGCTATGCCCATCATTGTTTGCTGGTTCAACATGAATCTTGGAGGTCACAGGAGACGAAGCATTGGCAGCGCATGGCAAGTTGGCTTCGGAAACATTGGTGGTATTATCGCCGTGTATTCCTTCTTGGCCAAGGATGCACCGAAATTCATCCCGGGTTACTCTATCTGTATTGCATTCACCATCTTGTCGATCATCGCGTGTCTCTCATACGCTGCCGTGATTCTATACGAGAACAAGAAGAGAGATGCGAACCCACCGCAGACCGAACTCACCAACGAGGAAAAGGCCGAGCTGGGCGATAATGCGCCGACATACAGATATTTGCTGTAGATAGAGTTGTACATGTGGCTGGTTCACAAAAGTTGGATACATACCCCAGGTAATCATTTTGCGTAATGTTGATGAATCACGAATGAATCAAAGAGCTTTCTAGCAGACCGTTTGTCCATGACTCTGTTGGTGATTCGGTCTTGAATTTGACTCTGAATTGTTTCTGATAGATCAACCCTCAAGAACAAAATCCTCCATTTCGATCCGTTCATGTAAAAGTAAATAGTGTCCATAGGGAACGCGGAGGCTTGGCGGTATTGCTTTTAACTCTTCATAGTTCCCCTCCGGAGTGCATCGATTGGATTGGATGCTGGCCATAGACAATGCGGTCCTGTCAATTCCACGACTCTGGAATCCATTGGAGTAGTGTCTGGAAGCATCCATGAATACAAAATGAAAACTCTTCAACAATATTGACTTGCTGCCTCTACAGAGTGGTAATCAAGGATGCAGGTGGATAGAAGATTGACTTACACCAACGAGTGGGATCCTTTGCTAAACCTAATTCCGCCCAGCTTCTACTACTGCCCCTCCTTACACACGCCCTTCACGTAAAACAAAACCCCACTAACAAGGCGTCAACTGCGCCCAAGTCAAACCAAACTTTCTACAGTTTTCGGCTCTTCTGGTTGATTGAAATATAAATATAATTCTCTATAGAGGGTATCTTGGAGCTTCTGTACAGTTATCAACTTTCATACGTTTACAATGGCCACAATTCGACATGCCCGAAGGGAGGGTAAGCTCCAACATCCAATCCAATGCCTCTAGAGAGTCGTCATGGCGCTAACTTAAGCTCTCTGAAGATGCTCCCATAATTCTCCAGCTCATCCAGGAGCTCGCCGATTACGAGAAGGAGCCTGATGCCAACAAGGCAACCGTTGAAAGCATCCAGGCCACGGTCGCATTCGCACCCTCCGACTCCCCTAACACCGACGCCTCTATTATCCCAGCCACCGAACCTATATCACCAACGAAGCCCGCTCGTTGCCTTCTCCTCTTTACCCCCGAAGGGGAAGCCGCCGGCATGGCATTGTACTTTTACAACTATAGCACATGGCGCTCGCGTGCAGGTATCTACCTAGAGGACCTATACGTGCGCGAATCGGCGCGTGGCAAGGGATACGGCAAGAAGCTGTTGAGCACTCTGGCTAAGCAAGTCCTTGCCATTGACGGCGGTCGACTTGATTGGGCAGTTCTCAAGTGGAACGAGCCCAGCATCAAATTCTACGAGAGCATTGGTGCATACGCTATGAACGATTGGGTCGGTATGCGAGTAGATGGCGAGGGTCTGAACAAGCTGGCCAGTTTGACGGATTAATAGACCCAATGGAAAAGAAAACAGTTCATTGTTCAGTGTTCATGAGCACGGAGGCCATATGAAATGTGTGTGTCTATGATTTCCGCGTCCTAAGAGGGTTGGCCGCTGTCCTTGATCGTGAATTTGGCGCCCGTTGAATCTGGGAGGACGGCTTTGGCTTTTTACCCTTGCTATCGACGCCCTCGAAAATAGTGAGTTGCGCTTTTGTAGGAGGGACCGCGGGATTTGTCAAAGCACCCCATATGAACTTGGGCCTGTCTGGCTTTGAATTTGGATCCATCTTGGGGGTGAACTGCCAGACTCGTTGATAAGCGCGCTTAAACCATCTGGGCGAAAATTCCTGATGGTCGAATCTTGGCTGATATGGATGCTTTTCCGTATCCCGTCCAACCAAAGCATAAACGGATAGCGGACTCTGACGCTCAACCTGGGAGGCTGGCCGAGAAGCATATCCCTCCCAATCCCAGGCATCAGATTTAGTAGTAGCACCACGTGAGGGCTTCGCAGCAGGTCGTCTTTCCGGGACCTTCCACTGATCTTCCTGTTGAGCGCCGCCGCTGAGCCGGCCTAGAAGGTCCCACTCATCTTTTCCAAGTGGTGGCATCGCTTTGCCTGAAATGCGCTTCCAGAAGCTTGCTCGCTTGGCTTGATAGATATTTGGTGGTGGTGGTTTTCCCCATATGGTTTGACGAGGGACCGCATGATCGGGATTAAGACTCTTGATATCGGTTTTAGGCCAAGATAGTCTTGATGTTCGCTGTACATCCCTCTGACTGCGGAGGAGCTTTCGGAGCTTCTCGGTGTTCCACTTCTCATAGAATGCTGGCTGAAGAGGGTTTGGTCCTTTTCTTACTAGATTTGCCTTTGATTTTGTTTCTTCTACATTGCCCGGTGTTTCGTTCGTGTCCTCTGGAGAATTCGTAGAGGTTTGACTTTCTATCGCTGTTTCGGCTGGTTTAGGTGGAGAGGACTGATTTTGTAACTCAGTTCCTTTAGGCTTGGCCGTCTCTGGAGGCTTTTCATCCGCTTCAACTCTTTGGATCAAGGCTTCCAAATCATCCGAGTTGCTGGGAGGTTCGGGTTGTATATAGTCCGAAAGTAGGCTTCGCCTTCGAGCCCCTGTTCTGCCAAATGCGTCCATCATCAAGTCTGCCATGCGTGATTGCTTGCCACTGTTTGCTGCTCTTAATCTGCGCAGAAGATTGGCCGCAGCGGCGCGGTGCTTGTTTTGGAGATGATCATATTTTCGATGACTTCGAAATCGTGTGCGAATACGGTGCGTAACCTCTGGACGTATTGCTGGAGGGAGATACGATGTTTCGCGAAGGATGTGTCGATAAAGGTGAAGAGGAGGTAGATGGGCGGGAATTGTGGAATGAGGACGAGGCATCATGGCGACCGTAATAAGGGCAAGAGACAGGAAGAGAGGCGCAAGGCCCCGTGAAAGAATTTTAATTGCCAATTGCAAAGGCTCAAGATTGGGTCTTGAAATGATATTGAAGCATTCGGATATCTACGATGGTATAATTTTCGTTTCTACGGTAGATCTTCGGGCAGTGGGTTCAAGCGTCCGAGAGCTCGAACATTTATAGCAGATAGAAAGGCAGTGAACTGGATCTGATATATCTGCGACGATGTGATTTACTCCAAAGGCATGGACTGGAGGCCGAAGGCGATGTGTCTCAGTCGTATCAGTGAACCATCACGATGGCAGGGGTAAGAAGTCGCCTGGAGATACTTGTGCTCTAGCAGCGAGAGCTTGAAAGATGCACCCCACGTCATTGATGGCATTGCATAACTCTGTTTCAACAGTGCGAATGGAACTGAACGATCTATGCAATTCACATCCAAGGAAGTAACTGTTGTGTTATGCACTGAAACAAAGAGTGGCCAAGTTATGACGGCCATCAACAAGTGGTTGCATTAGTGGCCTTGACAATCCGCGCGTGGCCTGAGAATTGATGGCCATAAGCTTCGTGTACTTGCACAAATTCTTTAGCAGCCAATGGCCTGATCGGAAACAACAAAGACATAGTCACTGCAACAGGCCAAGTTACAATGTTAGCGGGCCTCAAGATGAGTACATTAATCTTCGCGAGGCTTGGCTCGTGCGTTCACGGCCTTTACGCGCTTTACGCGCGAGACACGTCCAAGGGCGCGACCGAGCACGAAACAGACACGTCTCGATTAATTGAACGCATCTTTTTTTCTCTCCCCGTTCACGCTCATCAGCCGAGGGATCGGGAACTTGCTGCAAGTGAGCACAACCTAACAAGTCACTTTGACGTGCATAAGCTTAGCACGGTTGATGATGGTACATTTAATTGCCTCCACCAAAGCCAATTTATCCCCAGGTATTTATCAGGTACAGAGGTAACCTGCATTAGCACCTTCTGGGCAACTTTCCTCTGCAAACACACCTGCAATCTTCATCTTTTTCTTTGCTTTCATCCTCACCTCGCTCTCGTACACGAATTTAATTGAAAGCAGCTATAGTGGAGGTCTTTCACCGGGCCAACTAAGCTACAGGCGGCTCATTACGCAGAACCCGCTAAAGCATTGGTTGTCAGCGCACTCCCCGCTCGTCTCTGGGGCATCTTCCAGGTACCTGAGACCCTGGGCCAGTTCACCTGCACCTCACGTCCAATCACTTGCACAACTCCGCCGTGGCCCGCCCACTACACTATCTCGAGCTACTCATTTCGTCTCAACTCCATCTTCATTCTGCAACCACCCAGTTTTTAGGCGCACAAAACGACTGAAACTCCGACGACGAAGCGCATGAGCGAGCCCGGACAACTGCCTTTAGCCTCGTACGGCACTTTTAAAATACTGTATCCTATCATACTGGCCGGCCACATCGACCTCTTGTTTCAAACTTTGCGCGTTTCCCTGCTGATTGTACATACCCTTCGACTTGTTCTTGTGGCACTGATTGGTGCTGTGATGCTACTACGCTCTTCATCAATCCACCTCGAAAAAACCTTTCAGCTGAGACAGTGTTAATATCACGCTGCGAGTAATCACCTATAATACGAGATGCCGTCAGCATCGCAATCATCTCAACAATCATTCAGCATGAGCCAACAATCGCAATCTGGTGTGGGTAACTCCTTCAGAGGTTACAATGGTGACTCCGAAGGTGCTACCATCTACTCGGTATGCAACGCCCAAAAACTATACTACTCTCTCTGCTAACAATCGTCTGATATAGGCATCGTATTCTGGCGTCGATGTATACGAGATGGAGGTCAACAATGTCGCCGTGATGCGCCGTCGCAACGACTCATGGCTCAATGCGACCCAGATCTTGAAAGTTGCCGGGGTAGATAAGGGGAAGCGCACCAAGATTCTCGAGAAAGAAATCCAGACGGGCGAGCACGAAAAAGTTCAAGGCGGTTATGGAAAGTATCAAGGTACTTGGATAAAATTCGATCGAGGTGTCCAAGTTTGCCGTCAATACGGCGTTGAGGAGCTTTTACGACCACTCTTGACCTACGACATGGGTCAAGACGGAGGTGTTGCTGGTCGAGGTGATTTTAACACACCAACCAAGGAACAAGCTATGGCCGCACAGAGGAAACGACTGTATAATCAAAGTACGGACGGAAGACCTAATGGTCTAAGTGGGACATTCTTCAAGAACATCTCGACTACTGCCTCACATGCCGTCGCCGCCATCAGCAAAGCTCGCTTCGATTCACCAGGCCCTCGAAGCCGCAATGGCCCTTCGAGAGCACCCTCCTTTAGCCGCCAAGCATCCATGCAGAACGGAGACGATTTCCCTAGCAACTCTCAACAGAGCTTTGCCTCTGATTATGGACAACAAATTGATTCAGCATACTCGACGCAACAGATTAACAACTCAGTTCAGATTAACGAGACAGAGCCTCCTCGAAAACGCCAACGAGTGACCATGACGCCAGGCGATAGCTTTAGCGGATATGGGCAAAATATGGACATGTATGCAGCGGCCTTCCCTGGATCACCAACGGAACCAAACGAGTCTTTTATCTACACCCAAAATACTATGCAGGATGGCTCGCCGGTGGACGAGGGCAGTGGACCCCTGGCGCCTCTCCCTTACGAGATGTCCCCAGAGGTTGAGATGAAGCGAAACATGCTGATGAGCTTGTTTCTGGAAGCTCCTGGCACCGATCCTACGAAGCATGACATGCTTCGAAGTTACACCCCAAAGGAATTGGATATGCCCATCGACTTGCAAAGCCACACTGCCCTCCACTGGGCTGCTACACTCGCCCGTATGCCTCTGCTCCGTGCTCTCATCGCTGCTGGCGCTTCCCCGTCCCGCGTAAATGCTTCCGGCGAAACAGCCCTGATGAGGGCATGTTTAGTCACAAATTCACAGGATCATAACTCGTTTCCTGACCTCCTCGAGGTTTTGGGCAGCACCATAGAGGCTCGGGACCACAAGGGACGGACGGTGCTTCATCACATTGCTGTGACGAGCGCTGTCAAGGGACGCAATGCTGCAAGCCGGTATTACCTTGAAAGTCTTCTGGAGTGGGTTGTAAGGCAAGGTAGCGCACCTAATAGTCAGGCTACCAATGGGAATGGGCCCAGCGGCTCGCAGTCGGCCAATCCAAAAATGGGAATCGCTCGCTTCATGAGTGAGATAGTCAATGCTCAAGATAGTGTTGGCGACACGGCCCTGAACATTGCATCTCGAATCGGAAACCGCAGTATTATTTCACAACTATTAGAGGTCGGCGCCGATCCGAATATCGCCAACCGTGTTGGTTTGCGCCCCCTTGACTTTGGCATTGGTAGTGAGAATGTTGAGGACAAAACGAACGGCGAAGTCAATGTGGATAAGAATGGCGTGACAGGGACGAATCAACGCAGTCGTGAGAGCAGTGATGAGATAGTAGCCTGTAAGTCGACCACAACTCGAGAATCCATCAGTTCATTGCTAATCAGAACAGCCATCTCTCACCTATTATCAGAAACAGGCTCAGCTTTCCAAACCGAGATGAAGGCTAAACAAGCTTCTCTCGACACTCTTCATACCACTCTCCGCACGACGTCAACACAACTTGGCGAAGCCCGACGAACTTTCGAGCACCTGAGCGCGACACTGAAGAAGCAACAATTAGCTAGGCAAAAGGTCGCCAATCTATCACACGCACGTGAAGATGAGCAAGTCCGTCTTATGCAAGAACAGTCTAGAGCATCACAGCCCAACCCCTCATCTTCATGGGAAACAGAGCTATCTGCTATGCTCGAAGCCGCTGATGATACCTCGGGCGGCGGTTTCGGTGGTGAGGGTCTCCTGCCCTCAGCAGCAGTTCTACGTGCCCGTATTCGTGCCGTTGAGGGACGTCGCGATATGACTCGAAAGATGGTCGCGGCCCTAAAAGGACGGAGTCGCGATGTCGAAGTCAAGTACCGTCGTGTAGTGGCGCTATGCACGGGAGTCCAAGAAGACGAGGTGGACGCTGTAATTGACGGTCTACTCAAAGCCGTGGAAAGCGAACACGAGGAGCTCGAAATTAACCGTGTGAGACGCTTCCTCGGCGGCGTCGAAGGTGTTGTGCACTGATGCTAAGTTCTTTGATTCCTCGACTGCACAGCACACATCGGGTTGTGCCTATTGCAGACTGTAACGACTACACTTTCTGTACGATTCTGTGTTTATTTGTACACGGTGCTTTTGATACCCGCTGAGCCCGAAAAGCACCCCTGCTCGTGGTGGATTAGAACAATGGGCGTTTTCTTACTTATTGCCAAGGGCTCTATACCTTTCTGTTTATATCTCCATTACTGTTTCAAGCTTTTTGTCACTTTATCGTTTTGTCTACGAGAACCGAAGATTGGACGACTACTTATACCTTTATTTCTGGACGAGAAGGAGTGAGCATAAAAGAGGAAAGGGGAGGAGAAGTTGGCTAGATAGCGTCCTTGACGAGTAATGGTGTATAATATATGACATGAAGAATATTCATTGACGGGGTGCTTTCACTCTGGTGAATATAAGTTATGTGATAAGAGACTGGGCAGACTTTACGTGTCTCAGTAGAACTCCAGTGTCGCCCAATTCAAAACTCCAAACGCCATGCAATGCCATGTGATATATACAACAAGCAGACGGCTTGTCCAGTTTAGCTCCAATACCCAGGGCGATCTTGCCGAAAATTTGATGGCATGTTCATGCGACGCCGTTGCGATATACCCCTTCCCATCTCTCCTCTACACCCCCAACTTTGTTCCTCAGGACCTTGATCTCAGCATCAAGCTCGTCTACGTTCCTTGACAGAGCGCTCACTTCTTCAAAGCGTCTTGAACCCTGGGCAGTCTTGACCATAGCCTCAACCATGAAGCGCTGCTCTTCCAAGACAACGAGTCGCTCACGAAGCTCCTTTTCCTCCGCCTCGAGCTGACTAACAACTGTACTCCCTTCACTAGGTGCTTGCGATGATGTCTCGTCAGCTAACTCTGAGTGTCGTAAACTCGATCCGGAGTGGTGATGGGAAGCGAGAAGTCGTGAAGTAGAGACTGCTGTAGAAGATGATGCAGATGAGCGTGAGCGGAGCAGCTGAGGGAGGCTCTTTAGAGGAAGCATATTTGTATGAAGAAAACCACTAGCGTATGTATATATCGCCATTTGAAGACGTCGTTGTGTTGGGCTCTCGGTTGGAAGATCGCGCAGGCGCTTCGCAGCAATGCCATATTTTCCAAAGCTATCAACCAAACGCTTGCGAATCTTGGCCGCTTCCTGAATCTGTGCATGTGTAGGAGGTGGCTTGTTGAGATCAATTTCTCCGCTCTCCTTTTTCTCCGGTTGTAGATTCAGTAAAGCTCGATGAAAAGATGGTAGAAGTTGCTGGATTCCACGCTCAAACTGCCTCAAGGTTTCGTATGCTCGTTGATCTGCTGGCTTGTGCTGTAACGAAGCTGCAAAGTCACGAGCGGAGAAGATCGTGTGCTTGCAATCACGACACATCCGAATGTCTATCCCAACTTGCCCGTCACCAGTTACTGACAGGGGCTTTTCGGTCCCCGAAGGCGCTTTTGTTGCACCATTAGTTTCGCTCGACACATTCAGACCAACTTCAGAAGAACATCCTGTTTGCGGGTCTCCACAGACGACGCGACCACATATACGGCAATGGTGCCTTCTAAACGTCCAAGAGCCAAATTCCTGCTGGCAAAAAGGGCATTTCGAGACGGTAGCATCTTCTTCCCATGTAACAACAGACTGTTCGATGAGCTTCCGAGGGTTCTTTTGTCCTGCTAATGATGTGACTGGGCCTAGCAAGGAGCCATTGGATTGTGTAAGTTTTTCGGGAGGGTTCGCTAGTAATTTTGTGAGTTTTGTTAATCGTTTTTCGAGCCGCGAAATTTCTAAATTCTGTCGCTCAACCTTTTTCCTTCTTATTTCCACGAATGCGTTAGTGTGGTCCGTCAATACACCTTGGTGATCATTATATCCTTCTCTTGATTTAAAGCATGTCTCGCATACTCGTGCCCAGTAGCCTCGAACCGGTTCATGTTTTGCGCTTCGACTCAATTTCATTTGGTACATGGTATGTTCCTCGCAGAATAATCGTCCACAATGTCGGCAGTTTATGCTTCCATTCAAAGGTCCCAGACTTCTTCCGCACGTCGGATCTGTACAAAGATCGTAACTTGTAGACCGTTGCCAATGATGTCGTGTAATAAGTTCGTCGGGGTCAACTGGGCCTTCGAGAGGGTTCTTTCCAGCAGCATTAGATGGCGCGGAAACAGGGAGGGATTCGTTTGATTCAAAAACATCGAGACCGCGTAGTTTCTGGTTGATGAGGGAGAGAGGCTGAAATCGTTTGGCCTTGAGAACCTGCTTATCAAACCACGTCTTGACCTCATCCTGCTCCTCCTCTGGTAATTCTTGGTGGTTGTCGTCGATATGTCGGTTGAGTTGAAGAAGGGTCATCTATGGGCACAGTATTTAACAAACAGCATTCAAGGTAGATATCATCATAATTTACCATCTCTTCGTTGCATATTGGGCAGACAAGTGCGCCATCAGCAGGGCCTTTCCCTTGAGCACCAACGCTGATGCTATTTCCAATGTCCTGACTCGGGAGATCTGGTGAGATACCACTAACAGGCGGGGATATCGACGATGAAGCTATCGATATGCTGCTTTCGGACGCTGCTAATGGACTTGCTACTCGAGGCGCATTCGTAATCGGAGGTGTCGGGGGAGCAAGGCCCCTGCCGCTGCCTAGGACACGGCCGCCGCCCAATTTGCGGCCCGACATGATGAAGAGGTTTCGAAATGAGAAGACAAAATCAAAGAGAAAGAGAGTGCGACCGTAGCTGGTCGGGCTCTATCTCGAGCTGCTCCACGGGGGGATGTTGGAAGTAAGATGATGGATTGAGGGGATACAGGATAGCCTGGCAAGGTACTGCTCCCAGTGGCTTGGTGCTCATGCCAGATAAAGAGGTACCTTGGGCTCGGAGCTCCAAAGGCGGTGAACCAAGTACACTTATAGCATGCGTCATTCTATACCAAATAAAGTTAGCTCTTATTCGCTTCCTCCCGTTCCCCGTCTCATGGGGCAAGAAAAACTTGGGACCTTTATCTTGTACGACAAAAATATCGAGGCAGGTTACACTCTAGAATATTGCGCTCATAGAGTAGCTAATTTTGACTCTCTGGCTTCGGTTCAGAAGTTTTCTTGCCCCCTTGAGCCTTCGTGTCTTATCATAACCCCTGCAGCTTCGATAAGAGTCAACCATTGTCACCTTTACTTACCGTCCCTGACTTTAGCTGATGGGGAAAAATGACCCCCATTCAGAAGCCAGTATCAGCCCAGCCGGCGCTGGCATCTCCGGCATCTCCTCCCGCCTCTTCTACACCCTCCTCTGAATCTACTTCTGCTTCTGCTTCCTCCTCCTCTGCTTCAGTCGCAATGGCAAAGACTTACCCTCCCGTGCAGCCTGGAGGCAGTTTGATCTTAGCATGGCAAATCAAGCACAAGAAGGTGCTTGTTGTCGGCGGTGGTGAGGTACGTCTGGATCATCATCACATGCGCCGAGCCTCGGACTTTGATGTTTGATGCGCTCATCAATCACAAACTACCGTGGAATCAATGATTCATCTTACCTGACAATTCTCTTTAGGTCGCTGCTGGTAGAATCTTAAACTGCCTCAACGCCGATGCCAACGTCACTGTCGTGTGCCCCAAGTCCGGCCTCAATGATGAAGTCGCCTACCGAGTTAGCGAAGGCCAAGTCGCCCACGTCGACCGAGTATTCGAGCCCGAAGATTTAGACGGAGCCAGCATGGTTCTGGTCGCTATCGACGACCCCGCCGCCTCGACCGTCATTTGGAAGCTTTGCAAGGAGCGAAGGATTCCCGCCAACATCGCCGACGTACCACCAGAATGCGATTTCTATTTCGGCAGTATCCATCGTGATGGTCCCCTCCAGATTATGGTCAGCACCAACGGCAAGGGACCCAGGTTGGCGGCGGCCATTCGGCAATTCATCGCCAAGCAACTACCCAAGAATGCTGGTAATGCCATCGAGACTATCGGTGAACTACGACTAAGGTTAAGAAAAATGGCCCCCAAGCCTGAGGATGGACCCAAACGAATGCTCTGGTCAGTTCCATGAGGCCCCTCACGCAGACTATACTGACAATCCCGATAATAGGATGTCCAAAGTTAGCGATACCTACAAGTGGGACGAGATGTGCGGCCTCACAGACGAAGATATGGACAATCTCCTTCTGTTTTATCCTGCCAACAAAGTCCCTGCGATGGACGTTCTGCTAGCTCTCCGGGGAGGCACCGACGTCAAGAAACTCGACGTCTTTGACGGCTCATTCGGCTTCAGTGTCGGCGCCTAGATACCGACAACACATACAGCAGGCAATATCTACTAAACGATGGCGCAAGACACGGAGAACACTACGATGTATACAATTTATTTGGGACAAGGTGCATATATGGTTTGGAACATTTTGACTACGTATTGTAGATGGGGAAGACGCTGTCATAGCATTATTTGGTATGGAAATGGCGGTTTCAGAACAGTTCACCAGTTGCGGTATTATTTGTTGGGGACATACTCTTCATTCTAAATTGTCGTATTTACAAATCCTTTGAATTGCTCAGACATGTGGATGGCCGATCCCGAGACATATCGGCAGTTGATGTCAAAAAAAAAAAAAAAAAAAAAAAAAAAAAAAAAAAACGAAACACGATAATTCGCTCGGCAGTTGTCAGGGTGTAAGCACTGTATTATAAGAGGGAGAGATGATGATCATTAATTTTTGTAATATTTTTCTATGGTCAAGTTTTCATCCGCCCAACCTTTTAACTGATCTATTCTATGTCGTCATACATCATAACTTGGTATCATAAAAGCCTCTACAGCTTAAGAACCACCTTGTGGGTAGCAGTCTTCTCCTTCTCGTCGCCGAAAACATCAATGTCCCAGTCAGGAGAGTCTGGAAAATGTTAGTAGAAATTCAGGTATTTGGGATCGTGGATTGAGACTTACAGGTCTTGGGGATGTTGAAACGCTGGGGCTTCTCGCCGAACTTCTCAAGCTCCTTGATAGCCTCCTCGTCAAGCTCCACCTCCTCGAAGTTGCTGCGAATACGAGCGGGAGTAACGGACTTGGGGATGACGATGTGGTTGTCGAGGGTGGACCAGGCGAGGATGACCTGAGCGGGTGTGACCTCCTTACCCTTGGACTTGCTGAGGCGCTCAGCGATAGCCTTGACCTCGGGGGTGTTGATGAGGAGAGGCTCGCCCCATGAGTTGTTGCCGAAGGCAGAGTAGGCGGTCAGGTAGATACCCTTCTCCTTCTGGTACTTGACAAGCTCGGGCTGGGGAAGTCGAGGGTGGCGCTCGACTTGGTTGATGGCGGGGGTGACACCGGTGTCCTTGATGATGGTCTCAAGCTAGTGGGGGTCAGTTGTTTGTTCAAGAGTTGGGGTGAGGCATTGTAGAAGCTTACCATCTCAATAGAGAAGTTGGAGACACCAATGGAGCGAACCTTCTCCTTGGGCAGCTTGGTAACAGCCTCCCAAGTCTGGGACAGGGTGACGCCCTGGTCAAGCTCGGTCTTGTTCTTATCGTCGGCCTTGAGGGGGAAGAGCTCGGGGCCGTTCTTGAAGGCAACGGGCCAGTGGATCAGCCAGAGCTGATACGATGGTTAGCTGTGCGTGGAAACGAGTGAATGAATCTTAAACTCACGTCAAGGTAGTCAAGACCAAGCTCCTCAAGGGAGTCATCAAGAGCACCGGGAACCTCCTCAGGGCGGTGCTTGTTGTTCCAGAGCTTGCCGGTGATGAAGATGTCCTCACGCTTAAGGCCGGGGACGTCGTTGAGGGCCTTCTTGATACCCTCGCCGACCTCACGCTGGTTCTGGTAGATCTTGGCAAGATCGAGGTGACGGTAACCGGCCTTGAGGGCCTCATAGACACCGTTGCCGACCTCACCGGGGGCAGCCTGCCAGGTGCCGTAGCCGATCTGGGGCATCTTGTGGCCCGAGTTGAGGGTGACAGTTCGACCGAAAGACATGATTGCAGTTGTTTTTTGGGTGAGGGTGGTATGTGAGAGGGTTGTGTAAGTGTGAGAATGGGAAGAGAGAAAAGAGAGAGAGATCAACTTGGGAGAGGAGACGTGGAGGGGTTTATAAGAAGAATTGCGTAGCTGCAACAACCGCCAGAAACGCAAGAGTAAGGTAATGTTAGTAAACGTGGACGCGTTATGACACCAGATGAGAACCCAGTACTTGCTATCGCCATAGATATCCACATTTACATCTTAATCTTCTCCAATGCCATGTCTCGCGCATCGAGAACCCTGGTGGTGACGGCTCCCTCCCCCACCAACTCCTCATCTACAATAGCTGTAACAGGAATGACTTGTTACACTAAAAAGGTACTCATGATGCCTAAATGGGCAGCTCCGAAGAGCTTTCACAGAAGCTGATTCGCTAATCAAGACATCGATCGAGAAGCTTCTACTGTACGTATCCAGAAACACCAACCGCAAACTGCCGTGCCTGTCACCAAAGCAAACCAAAGCAACGACGCCGCGGGGCAATTTCCATACTTGCCCCACGTCAAAAGTCGTCATTGCCCCGTTGAAGGGGCTAAAAAAGCCCGCATTTGTTAGCGCTACGTGCACTCCATAGCGCTCCTGTTGTTGCGATGCGGATTCACCTGAGAATGATATCAGCAACTTTTTTTTTTTGTTGCTGGTGGGGGTGCAAGCTTTCGGTCTAGTTACCCCGAGTCAGTGCTAAAATGCCCCTACTAACAGATGGTTCTCATGTATCATTGGCACGGCTGGACCTGCCCAGCTCCTGGGGTTTCTAGTGGGAATATGGAGAAGGCGTGCTTAGTGGAATCTAATGCTAACGTTGATTGGTATTTTGTGGTGATGGACTGTCAGAGTTGTCATGAGGGGTAACAACCATGTTGAGAAGCCGGGGGAGCATGATAAAAGGAAGAAAATTTTGTATTCATGTTGGATGTGCTTCATGAGCTAATAGGTGTTTCAAACAAATTCATTCACAGCATGTCAGATAATCAAGACTCAAGGAGCTTCTGACTAACAAATTATAAAGATATGGTATAATCATGATAAAGGTTGGGGACCCTTTTGAGCACGGCGGACGACTCATGATGGTCTCCCCTCAATGTAAACAATCCAACTTCTCAACCTGAAAGAATTCTGAGTCATCATAAGTATCACTTGCTATAACCCGTGTCGCTTCCATGGCTTCATACCACGAAACGTCCGGATAACTGCAAATAACATATTAGTTGGTAGATTGGAAACTTGGTCAATGGTAATGATCCAATACTTGTTCATGAGAAGCTATTTTTTAGTTTTAGTCTTAAACGGGGTTAACAGTTGCCAAGATGAGGTAGATACTGCGCAGCATGGGCGATCTGTTGTTGGCAACTAGACGTACCTTATACACTTGTTTGAGACCACCGTAAAGTCATGATTGTGGTTTCGATTACATTTTGCGACTAAGAACGAGACACCAAAAAGGCAAACAAAAACAAGATAAGCCAATAAAAAAAGACACGTAGAAGCAAAAGAGATAGCCTTACAACAGCCTCTTGGGATCCAACATCCTATGTCTCCTTCTCCTTCTCCTTTTCCTTCTTCTGCTTCTCCTCCGCCTCTTTCTTCTCCTTCTTCTGTATGAACCACTGCTTTACAAAGTCCCAAGTAATCCCAGCTTCCTCCAAACATGAGCTCCAATTGTTCATTGTTTCCTGTATCAGGTCCGAGCCTTTTGCCGCTTTCTTGTCGGGATTGAAGTTGAAATTCTTGACCAGACTCGATTCTGGCAATACACAATTCTCATTCCAAATGAACTTACGGTGCCGACCCTTCCCAAATTCCATACGAAACCCGAGCTCGCGGCCAAATGTACTATCAACATCGTTCAATTTAACCGCTGGGAGTTCTTCTGTAGTCTTTTTTCCATGGGCGTTGGTGAATGTTTGTCTCCGCATCGTGAGTGACTTCAGTGTCTCCCATGCATGCTTGTTGATTTCTCTCTTGGGTAGTCCGTCTGGTGCCATCTTAGGATCCAGAACAGGTTCGGTACGGCGTACCTGCTTTTTAGGCGGAGGCCTATATTTGGTCTTAGGACGTACACGGGGCGGCCGAGCATTGAATGTTTCCTGGGGTGCATTCGTGGGCTGAGTTTGAGGCTCTGGCTCTGGCTCGGCGTTCGTTCGTGAAGATTCTCCAGGTTTTTGACGGCCAATTTGGCTAATCAACATGGGTAAAACTTCAAAGCCCACGTCCTCCATCTCTACATCGTCGCGCGCCTCCATCTCTTCTCGCACTTGCTTCCCCGTCGTTCGTATAGGCGCCTTTCCCTTATTGTCCTTCTTGCCGACCCTGTATGGGTCGGACGGTTTCAGTGGCGGTGCCTTATCTTTATTGCGCTTCTTCTGATATCCCAGCTTCTTCTTCTGCTCTTGCCGATGTTTCGTCATAACTTCCTTGAGGGCTAACCATATCTCCGATGTGATTTTTCTGTCCCCCTCAGAGGTCTTCTGTATGCGGTTGGATCCTTGAGCGTCGAGATCGAGAGGAAGTTCATTGTCGGCAAAGGGGAATTGCTCCCTGGTGATTCCCATGCATTTCGTCAGACGCTCGAGTGCCCGTCCATCTGCTGGGAATACTTTCCCTCTGCCAAGACGTGGACTGACACCCATGCCCCAGGTTTTGTACCGATATACAAGTTTATCGGCTTTTTCATTCAATGGATAGATAAGCCCCCGGAGAAGAGAGGCACCAAAGCGCTTGATGTCGCCCTTCGCCTTTCCAAAGCTCATCTCTTTTTCTTTGACATTAAATCCTTGCAGTTCGTCGAGAAAGCGGAATATTCGATGCGTCCGTTTAGCAGGGACGTGTTGGTCTTGAAAATCACAGTTATCGAGCGCAAGAAGGTCATATGATGAAAACTCCTGGAGCATCCTCGAGACCGTTTCGCGA